>NC_088403.1:34132707-34287707 GCF_034236695.1 Oncorhynchus nerka
GCGTCTGCTAAATGACTTAAATATAAATGTAATATCCGTGTTGATTCCCTTGACCAGGTATGATTAATCCTCAAACGTCTTTAAATGACGATCTGACTCCGAAGAGAGGGAGGATTCGACCCACAGAGGGCTTCAAGTAGACAGAAATATAATCCCCTCTAATTTCTCCCTCTTTATTTCGCCTGCAGTTGATCGTTTTCAGGTTAAATGTTAATTGGGAGGGAGCCCAGAGCTTCTCTTCTTTTTAATGACTGCACCTTTCATTTCATCTTCTGCTTTGACAGCGCCTTAGCAAGTGGATTATTCCACTGGCAGAACAAGACTATTTGCAGCTGAAGACACAGTTGTAAAGATAAAGCAATCAACAAATCTTCTGGAAGACATTTTCTAGACTAGAGCACTAAAACGGGTAAGGTGAAACTGGATGTTGTTTAGATGCTCGACTACAGTTATACCGACCTCGGGATTTCACTTTCAGGCCAGTGATCATTCATAGGCCATTTAATATGCAGCATGGATACTGAAATCGGTGGATACCCTTCTGAAATCAATTTGAAGCACCCTCATAAAGCTTTGCTACCGAGCTACATGATATGGTGTGTGTGTGTGTGTGTGTGTGTGTGTGTGTGTGTGTGTGTGTGTGTGTGTGTGTGTGTGCGTGCGCGTGCGCGCGCGTGCGCGCGCGTGCGTGCATGTGTGCGTGTGTGTGTGTGTGAAATAGAGAGAACAAAGAGGGAGAGAGAGAAACATATAAACAGAGAGGGAGTCAGGATGAGCATATTGCGAGTACATTTTTTATTATTTCAGATGAAATAGGTTATTGGCATCCCGGGATGGCTGGTTGTATGTGGATGTCATTACAGTACATGAAAGCTTTAGATCTAGTTTGCCTATGGACTTAATAACCTCTCATCCTGCATCAGTACTGCCTCATAGTGTTATAATGCATGGAAAACATAGGATGCTTGGTCTCTGGCTTCCCGCCACATACACCGGGTACTTTAAACACTGTGAATTTAATTTAGCCTCCTCTGTTCCTTCATAATCCATGTTCCTTTCTTTCCTCCCTGCTGTCTTCTTTCCGTCCATCCTTTCTTTCTTTCTATTTTTCTTTCTCTCCTTCATCACAGAACCATGTGAAACGTGGAGGTTCATAAGATAGGCACCATTAGACACAGCTAGTGGTCAGTAAAACTATGATTGCCTGATATGGCTTAACAGCCAACTGAAAGATATGGATCACATAAAATCGAGGTGAAACACCCTATAGCAGTGATGTGCAGTCGGGGTAGGCAGGGTTGGCAGTGCTTACCGTGTGATAATCTAATATAAAGAACTGTTATGCAAAGGCAAAAATATATATATATATATATATGATGTAAAAAAAAGAAGCAATTGGGTGGTTTTTATGCTCCAAATCCCAGAATTTGGTAAAACTGCATCACAACCTCAGGAAAGGCTCCAGGGTGTGCCTTTTCCCCCAATGCCCTCATCCATTCAAATTGTTGAAGCGCCTGCCTTTCCTGACTTCAGTCACTGTTAATGGACACGGTCAGCTTTTGGGAACAAACGGATCGATCTGCCGTTAAATGAGCAGCAAAAACAAGTTACCATCCACAATTGCAATGCAAAGGTTTAGGAAAACTGTGATCTTTTGAAGGATCGTTTTAGAGCAACATGATAGATAGGGAAACCAGAGTTAGCATGTCGCGGTAATGACGAGAGTACAAACACATGTAATCGTGGGAACTATGTGGAGTTATTGTATACCTTTGCTGAAAAAGACACTTCAGGTACATCAAACAGAATAAAGATTTGATTGAAGCAGTCAGTGATGTGATTCGAAAGGACATTAAAGACGAGATGAATACAGACACATTTGTTGCATTGGGCGTCGATGAGGCCACAGATGTTACAAACAAACACCAGACGTCTTAGACTTTGCTGTGGCTGAAAGCAAAGTCAAGGAGGAGCTTCGGGGATGATGGGAGCGATGACAAATGACCTGTGGTGATTATGTGTCGGTAGTGTTGGGGAAGTACAACTGCGCCATCCTTGGCCCTCGTGTCAATTGAGATTAATAAAAGAATAAAGACGATTTCTACAAGGCTGTCACCGAGAGGTTCACCCTGATGGACGTAAAAGTACTACGAAAAGTAGTAAAGGTGAGCCTAAATTGCATATTTTTTTTGCAGGTTAGGCTACTGAACATGAGAAGAGTGGTGCTATTCCATTCAGCACCACGGAGTTAACCTGTAGGCTATCATATGCATTCATTCAGTCATGCTGAATCCTGGCCATGGCCTCAGAAACCTTTATAAAATATTTTCCTTTGAAGCTAATTTCCTCATTTTTGATATGATCTATATTTGAATGGCTTTATTATATATTTCATTTCCCAAAGCGGTCTCACTGTTTATGGCTTGGATTTGCGCACATCCCGTTGATGAGCTTTTGATTCATCAAAGTATACATTATTTGATGAGACCCTTTTTAATATATTGAAAGGCATTTTTTTGTCATTTAGATTGTTGATATGGACATTTCATTCGAACCTTATTTATTATACAGTACCAGTCAATAGTTTGGACACACCTACTCATTCAAAGCTTTTTCTTTATTGTTACTATTTTCTACATTGTACAATAATAGTGAAGACATCAAAACTATGAAATAACACATATGGAATCATATAGTAACCAAAATATATATATATATATTTTATATTTGAGATTCTTCAAAGTAGCCCCCCTTTGCCTTGATGACAGCTTTGCACACTTTTGGCATGATATTAACCAGCTTCATGAGGTAGTCACCTGGAATGCATTTCAATTAACAGGTGTGCCTTGTTAAAAGTTAATTTGAAGAATTGATTTCCTTCTTAATGTGTATGAGCCAATCAGTTATGTTGTGACAATGCAAGGGTGGTATACAGAAGATACCCCTATTTGGTAAAAGACCAAGTCCATATTATGGCAAGAACAGCTCAAATAAGCAAAGAGAAATGACAGTCCATCATTACTTTAAGACATGAAGTTCATTCAATTTGGAAAATGTCAAGAACTTTGAAAGTTTCTTCAAGTGCAGTTGCAAAAACCATCAAGAGCTATGATGAAACTGGCTCTCATGAGGACCGGCACAGCTTTAGACTCCTGATCTTTCTGTGCCATCCTTAGTAGTCAGACATAGGGCTTTTGAACGAGATTAACCTCTCCAAGACAGACAGGCTGACAGATAGACAGCGCTGTGATACAGTGTGGTTGTAGGCCGTCTGTTCAGTAATTGATCCAGTGTGGCTTTACCTGGCTGGAGAGAGAGACTGTGTCTGTCTACTGTCTATCTAGCACCCAGCAGGACTAGGCTGACTGTCTCTCTTTGTCTGAACCAACAGACAACCATTAAAAGCTCATTACCAACAGTTCTGGAGAGGATTAAAATTGTCATGAAAGCGAGAGAGAGGAAAAATGATTTCTTTCATCAATTAATTGAACTCTCGGAGAAGTACTTGTTTGAAAGTTCTCGACATCACAGAGGAGCAGACATTTGTTCTTTTCTTTCTAAACGAGTTCTGTATAACCTTGCTTAATTGTTTAATTAAAACAATGGGGTTCCATTTCCAACGTTTTTCTTTTAATCTTAGCTATTTATTTTAGAGAGAATTTAATGGAATGGTGGGCGGGTATCTGTTTTAATGCATGTTAGGACTCTTTTATTATTTGCTTTTATGTTGGAACTGCCTTCTTGGTCTCCCTTGAACAATAATAATTACGTTAATGGTGAAGTTCCTGGTTTACTTCCTGATTTAAACCATACTTCTTGCTTTAGACTAAAGTGAACAAAAAATTGTAACAGTGTCATGTGCTAAGTTATTAGTGCACCAATCTATCTTATTACTTTCCCAGTAATAAGGTGGGATGGGGGTGTTGACAGCTCACCATAAAAACATATCTATCTGTGATTTATCACACCCCTCCCAGCTTAACAGCTGCTCATCTCAACACCATATGGAAGGAAGTCTTCAGGAAAAGGCATGTGGGCCAGGTCCAGAAACACCCCTAGAACCTACTGCCTCCTCCCTAGGCCCTTTATGTACATGTTTAATTGGTTGAAGAGTTGGCAATATGGTTGTAACTGAACCTCTGACCTAATCCCCCCCCCCCCTACCATATTGATCATACATATATACTCCTTTCACACCAGTGCCTAGGGTGTATTAGGTGGGGGGGGGGGTATTGGTTGTTTCTGGACAAAAAAGTAATAGGTTGCCTCGTTACAACTAGTTCCCGCTGAGTAATAGCCTGCTTGGTCCAGGGTGATTATTCACATGTAAGGATGTGTAGCCTCCAGCCAGCTAGCAAAAAGCTCATCTCAGGTAGGAGTGAGAACACCTAGACTAACGCGTGGCCTATCTCTATGAGATCTCATCTGTAGCTGCCCAGCGGGGTAGTCTGCCTCAGCCTCACACAGTTAGCAAGGTTGGCTACGCCTGATTTCTTGGAAGGAAGCACCGTAGGGGGCTAAATGGTCCATGTTCCAGTTCAGCTCAGTTTTTTTCTTCTTCTATGTGACTTACTTAATGCTGCCTTTGACACTCAATTCTGAGCTGCCTTTTTGTACATAGATTCCTGCTGTTTGTAGTGATCTCCGGTAGCTAGCACCATTAGTGCCATTTGCTATGACCTTGGCTTCGATTGGATTCAGGCTTGACAACACAATAGGGCATAAAGGGAATGCACTTAATAAAGGTCACCTGTCCTTGAAAGCCAACTTCTCCTTTTGAAAATGGCTTCATGTGGCATCAATATGAGTCCGAAACATTTACTCTGGTGTCAAAATGAACTACAAAGGGAAAATAGGATCATATTGGTCATCAAGTCAATCTCGTCCAAAACTGAGTTTTGTAAGTGAGTTCGTCGCGACTTACTGGACGGTTGGGTATGAATGACTTCGGGTTAGTGTACCTATTAAACCCACCAACGTCTACGTTTAGACATTTCTATCCTATACTGCCCTCGTTTTTTTTTTTTGAAAGATGAATCTCTCATGTGCATTTGTATGACTACTTACAATTTCACTTTCATAAGACATTCAAATATTTGGTCAAATATGTGAAAAGTGCGGTCTGGGTTAATTGGTACCAAATGTACCTTTTAAATCCATGGGTGTTCTCAATAAACCTCTTAAATAATCAATTTCCAAATGTTCAAAACGTACAATCTCACGTTTCTTATGTAAAATGTGATTATATTAATCTCCCTAAAGTCATTGAAATTAATAGTTGATTACTATTCATCGTGAAAGTGGCACTCGTAAAAGGGGTGTGTCCAATCGTATCCACAGAGCTCAATGTGGACTTAGGCTTTTGTTCTTGCCAAGCAGTTCACACCTGATTCAACTAATCAACTAATCATTGACGTCAATCATGATCATTTGAATCAACGTTAATATAATTGCTGTCCTGCTATTCTTGTTCATTAGTTCAACTTGTCTTCCTGAAGCCTGTCTGAAGACAGTCTCCCTCTACTGTGCATTAACAAGGTACAGGTGGTGGACCAACAAATGGAATCACCTGGATCAATGAAGGACAACAATGTGGCAACTCAAGAAGGCATGAGTAGTTGCCCAATAGTCATCTTTGTTTATTAAGTGATGATATTTTATTTCATTCACAGGCTATGTACAAAACCTGCTGGATGTATTGTTCAGCAGTGTGGTGGGAACCCCCTTACCATACCTGGAGCTGTTACAGAAGGCTGAGGCAGTGGCCAGACACCAGAGTAATGGAGGACACTTAAATCAGGTTGGTCACATTTGATTGGTCAATGGTCAAAATACTTTCTGTCCTGGAATTTACCTAACCACCATTTGTAATTGGTGCTGTGTGCAGCATACTGTATTTGTGTCTTGTATGTTGTAAAAGAGGTGCCAATGGACTATTCCTGGGCCCGAGTGAGTAATGCCAACCTGTTAGTGAGCATTTCCCCTTTGCCAAGATAATCAATCCACCTGACAGAGGTGGCATATCAAGAATCAGAATAATTTTCTTCGTATTCGCCATGGCCAGTAGAGAAACAAACACTTCCTGTACATTCTTCCTCTGTATAGTTTTCTGAGTTATCGTTCTTGTATTTGTCAAATGCAGCAATATATTTAAAAAGGAGGTTACAGGAAGCGTTGGGGAAGCTAGGTAGCTGGGTGAAAAACCTTTCCTCCACAAAACACAATGTCCACGTCAATTCCTCCACAGTGTCTCAGTTACGCCGAAACAAGCCCAAACTTGTGGTGTGGAGAAATCTCCCCCTTTCCTCCACCCCCGTCATCCCTACCATCCATCCACCCACCCAGGGAGCTTAGTCAAAGTGTTGTGCTTGTGGTTTCTGAGGTGGTCAGCCTCCAGGACCCTAAACCCCCAGCGATCTACACTGAGCTCCAGCTTCCAGCCAAAACCTTCATGAATAGATCAAGGAAGTCTCATAGACTCCCCCACAACCGTGCGTACATCAGTCTCTCTCCAAGGTCTGCGGGACTGAAATGGGGAGGACTGACAGTCAGACAGGAAGCAAACAAGCCAGGCCTCTTCCTGATCAATAATGTATCTTTACGACCAGACTATTTGTCACAGTGTTTTCCAAGGCGGCTACTGTGGAAACAGCGTAGCTGTGGATTTGTTTACCGAGAAAGACAAATAACGGGTGATAACGTTGCCAAAGCAACTCCGTGTCTGGTATTGTGACTTCCCTCTCATTTTATTGGCAGTCACATTATAAACAGCTTCTAAATGCCATCTAATCAAAACAATGGCATGGAAACACAATGTCATCACCACTAGCTCACATTCCTATAGGAAGATATACATGTATGTATGCAAGAGCCCAATTTGCGGCTTAAATGTCGTTTTTCATCCATGCTCATTAAGAAATTGATGATTGAAGGTCAACAAGAGTTGTCTTGGGGGTGTGGTTTGATATGTGTGTTTCTTGGGTTTGTCTTTGAAATGCATTCCAGTTGACTACATCATGAAGCTGGTTAATATAATGCCAAAAGTGTGCAAAGCTGTCATCAAGGCAAAGGGTGGCTACTTTGAAGAATCTCAAATATAAAATATATATATATTATTTTTGGTTACTATATGATTCCATATGTGTTATTTCATAGTTTTGATGTCTTCACTATTATTGTACAATGTAGAAAATAGTAAAAATTAAGAAAAAGCCTTGAATGAGTAGGTGTGTCCAAACTTCTGACTGGTACTGTATAATAAATAAGGTTCGAATGAAGACAAACCCAATAGTTAAACAAGTGTACACACACACACACACACACTTTACATCTTGCGTTTATATTTTTGTTCAGTGTACATAACGTCACTTTTTTCTTTAATTGACAGAATCTGAGGTTGATGTACGTTTTGGGGCGTATTAGAAGGCAATTCTGTATGTGAAAATAACTGCACCAACACACACACAAAGTCTTGTACAGCTAACCTTGTGGGGACATACAATTCAGTCCCATTCAAAATCCTATTTTTTTTATTTAACTAGGCAAGTTAAGAACAAATTCTTATTTTCAATGACGGCCTAGGAACAGTGGGTTAACTACCTGTTCAGGGGCAGAACGACAGATTTGTACCTTTGTCAGATTTGTCAGCTCAGGGGTTTGAACTTGCAACCTTCCGGTTACTAGTCCAACGCTCTAACCACTAGGCTACCCTGCCTAACCCTAACCTGTACTCTTATCCTAACCATAACCTTAACCCAAACCCTAACCTGAACCCAAAAATCTAACCTTAACCCTAACTCCTAACCCTAGCTCCTAACCCTACAACTAACTAACCCTAACCATTAATTAATGTAATTCTAACACTAACACTAATTCTAACCTTAACCCTAAACCCCCTAGAAATATTATTTGACCTCGTGGGGACTAACAAAATGTCCCCGGTTGGTCAAATTTTGGTTAATTTACTATTCTCGTGGGGACTTCTGGTCCCCACAAGAATAGTTAAACATGTGTACACACACACACACACTACTTCAAGCAGCTTGTGACAAACCAAGCCTGAAAGGCCCCTCCATTAGCGAATCTCTTCACCAACCACCCAATGAAGCTAAATGGCACTCTTGCCTTAAATTCAGCCACTTTGGAGAAGTGGGGAAAACAGGAGTGTCAGCAAAACAAAAGCACAACTCTTCACAGTTTCTTGTCATAGACCCTGAAGAATACATAGTTGCCATGTTTTGTGTGCATGTCCGTTTGTGTGTGTCTCTGTGTGTGTCTCTGTCTGTGTGTGTCTCTGTGTGTGTCTCTGTCTGTGTGTGTCTCTGCCTATTCGTGTCTCTGTCTTTGTGCGTGTCTCTGTTTGTGTGTCTCTGTCTGTGTGTATTCATGTCTCTGTCTGTGTGTGTCTGTCTGTGGGTGTCTGTGTGTATTTGTGTCTCTGTCTGTGTGTGTCTCTGTCTGTGTACGTGCATCTTTTTTCTTCAGGCCAGCTCCTTGAAAATAATGAAGTGTGGCTGCTCTGTATCTGCAGAGATGGCCTTCCCTGTAAGGAGAGACGTATGACACAGGAGATAGAAAGCCAGTGCTTTTAATAAAAACCATCCCTTTTTGTCACAGCCAGCCAGGGTGAAGCAAAAAAGCATTTGCTCGATGCCAATAGGAGATTTCTTTTCTCGTTTCTCTCCCCTTTCTTTCCCCCCCTTTTCACTGAAAGTAGAATGCAACAAAATGGGGAGCCAGCGCCTCAGTGCCACTGTCATTGTTATCTTCCAAATCGGTTTGTCTCCTACGGAGGGGCTGACCTCTCCCGCTGTACATTTTCAGGCTATCGAGTGTCTCCCGAAAGTCACACTTATCATCGGTAAGAGATGACTTTGAGCCTGCCATTTATTTCCCACAATCCCTTAATGACAATGGAGGAGTCTGTGGTGGCAAAGGTGTTATTGAATTCAAACACTTTTTTCACTGCTTATAAGAGCTTTGGGCCAGATTGTAAGATCTGCCACTTCTTGAAGTATCTTTTAAAAATGGTCTGATAGTTCAAATAATAATAATTTGGCAGGTACTTATATTTGTCTTACTTTGCACATTCAAGTTTGCACTATTCACATGTGAATTATTTGCAACTCCCAATGCCCCTGAGACACCCTCGGAGAGTAGGGTCATGCATGGCCAGCCGTTATCAACAGCAACCATGGAGCAATTAGGGTTAAGGGCCTTGCACGAGTGCATACCTTTGTCAGCTCGGGGATTCGAACAAGCGACCTTTCGGTATCTGGCCCAACGCTCTAACCGCTAGGTTACCTGCTGCCCTGATAATAAACCAGAGGAGGTGTAGCAGGAGAGAGGGAAAGTGAAGGAGGGGGGTGGAATGCAGTGTTGTTCCAGATTGATAGGTTGAAGATTGGTCATAGGTGGAAATGTCTGAGGAGAGGACTGTGCCAGTTCTAGCTTCAGGAGGGCATGAAACAGGATTAAAGAAAGCATATCAACAGGCATATAAACATCCTTATAAGGTCACAGTGTTACTTGTGAAGTGTAATTTTATGTAAATATCCTGTAGGCTATCTTGGAAACCGATCCTTGCCATATCTGGCTGCTTTTTGGCGGTGTGATTACAATATGGTACACAGTTCTTACAAATTTGATACTGTGCATGTTTGCAGTTTTGTGTTAATACACATCGACACAGCTTCAGGCCATGTTTCCCTCTAAAAGAAATATGTCATTTTGGCAAGATGAAACCTCAAAAGCAATTGCTTCAGTCAGTACAAACATCAAGTAAAGTAGAACATGTCCCATGAGTGAAATTGGTTCTTGACTTTGAGCGACTGATTTCTCACTGCGGTGTGTCATTTTTCAGCTGGTGTGGTCTGTCTGTGGCTGCTGAGAGGGGTCGTTTCTGGGAAAGATGTCTTGAAAATAGCCATTAGACCCCTGCGGGGAGGAATCCGATTTGGCCTACTGGTGACTTGGAAGACTTCCTTCCTGCCTCACTTTTCTCCTGAGGTATAAAGTGAGCCATTAACCCATGTAGTGCTTTTCTATGACTTTCAGGTAGAAACAGATGCACATTCACTCATACGGGTACAGACACAGACACACACGCACACCTATTGTACTTCACTATTACCCAGGACCCTACAGCTCCATTTACATCTAAAAGGAAAAAGATGCAGCATTACTGTGTGTGTCGACGCACGCAGGAGGAAACTTTCCAACCTCTTTTGCTTCCCTTGGTCCTAAATGGTAGGAAATCCAATCGCTGCAGTGGGGCGGCGTGAAATAAGAAGCTGTGGTCACAGACTAATATGATCTGTCACAGCCTGTTGGATGGAAGCAATACGCTGCAGCGGATTGGCTTACCCTGATAAGCTGAGGAGGCCTTTCTTTTTCCCTCAGATGAAATATGTGTGGATGCCACAAAGGTAGCTTCTTTTCCAAGTCCCAATGTAATACTTTTTAAGAGAGCTCCCCTCCCTTCTCTCTTCTTCCATCCATCGCTTCCTCCCTCCTTGTCCTCGTCGCTCGTCTCCTTGGCTTCTACCACTGTATCTGTATCTCAGATGGGTTTTTTCCACGCCGCAGGCAGACATGCCCACTTTTAGATTAGCCTGCCACTGTCGTCTCACCGCCTCTCATGTTGTTTTCATGGTTGACAATCCAAAGTGGATAGTATGTTAATTCAAATGGGCTCTCACTCCCTTAACAGGAGGAAATAAGTGCAGAAATATACGAGCCCAGGCAGACACAGCCAAGCACAGGAGATACACTATATATATACAAAAGTATGTGGACATCCCTTCAAATTCGTTGATTTGGCTATTTCAGCCTTACCCCTTGCTGACAGGTGTATCAAATCGAGCACACAGCCATGCAATCTCCATAGACACACATTGGCAGTAGAATGGCCTTTCTGAAGAGCTCAGGGACTTTCAATGTGGCACTGTCATAGGATGCCACCTTTCCAACAAGTCAGTTTGTAAAATGTCTGCCCCGGTCAGCTAGAAGTGCTGTTATTGTGAAGTGGAAATGTCTAGAAACAACAATGGTTCAGCAGCGAAGTGGTACTGCGAGCCCGGGCCTAATCGCCCAACATCAGGGCTCGACCTCAATAATGCTCTTGTGGCTGAATGGAAGCAAGTCCCCGCAGCAATGTTCCAACAACTAGTGGAAAGCCATCCCAGAAGAGTGGAGGCTGTTATAGCAGCAAAGGGTGGACCAACTTCATACTAATACCCATGATTTTGGAATGAGACGTTTGACGAGCAGGTGTCCACATACCTTTGGTAATGTATTGTTTCTATCAATATGATTGCTAGTTCAATCGACAAATTAGAATTTTGCATTAGTTTAGTTACTTTGTAGATCTGTTTTTGTAGTTTTGAAGGTCATACTCTGTCTGTTCTTTGGTATCATTTCACAGCTTTCAAAAATACTGCCCAAACATTGTCATAATTTAGAGCTCCAGATGAAATAGTGATTCATTTTGCACACCACACAGATGCACAAGAGCAATCGCATCTCCCCAACTCTGATCACTGAACAGCACCATGAGGTGAATTCACAAGTAAGAACCCTGGTTCCATGTTTTCAGCTCACATTGATTTGCATCTAGATGTAATATGTTGCTCCATTGATTCTTCATTCTAGTAATTCCCAGAAGTGTTTTAATGTGCTATGGAAGTGCAGGGGTACACAATTAATTTGGAGTTCCATTAAAACAGAATCATTAAAGGCATGGCACACAACATTTCATTATTAAAATGGCGTCAGGAAAGAAACTAAACGTCTAACGTCTCATTAGTATTGTGACTCTGTTTTTGTTTTCTTCTGCCTGACTAAGTTAAGAGGAAGGTTTCTTAAGTAAACAAGGATGAATGTCATATGTGGCTGCTTCTCTAGCTGTCTGCCTTGTATTTTGTAAGCGCGTGAGCCACCGTTGAATGGGTTTATTAGGGAAATATGGGTTTATTAGGAAATACGTCAATATTAAAACATGACCTAGCAAGGTTTTAGGTCATGGAAAATGGAAATGTCTTAATTGCATAAAGACTCTAAACACATTCTTCAAATCATATTAACATAAACATGAGTGGGTTCGCAACCTGTTCAATTTTTTAAATTTAGAACCACAAACAATTAACCTTCGGCCAACTCGTCTCACGACGCAGAAAAACATTTCTCGTTGAACATAATTGTTTATCATAATTTCAGATATGATATCAACGATTAGAAACGCAGCAACACACTGCAGGGCTATGTTGGAAAGAACCCAAGATATATCTTTCTCTAATGAAACGGGAAGAAATCCGATCACTGTTTTTCGTCGATACCCATGGCGTCATGGCGATGCAGTAATGCCACAGGAAAGATCCATATGGTGATAATGAGATGCAATTGATTAATTAATCTTCTGTGAAAATAGCTCTTATTCTAAGAAATTGAAATAACGTAGGGTTGATTTCTCCAGGCATGATTAATGGTGTTTTGGGGATGTGTCTAGTGGTATTTACACAATGCACACAATCAACAGGGAGGAAATTAGCTATTTCCAAAGCACTCTCTGCAACAATGATTATTCATTCATGTTGATGTGTCGTCCCTGATTGTGATGTATGATGATTAAAGGGCTTGGTTATCAGTGCTCTGATTACATCATGCCACATGTGGTTGGGGGGGGGGATAGGGAGTACGTGAATGAACCTGTTGCTATTCTACTATATGTGTTTGTATGTAGCGATACTGTACTAGACAGACCCAAATTGGGCACTAGCCTGTTTATTGTGATTGTTGCTGTAGGCCATCAATATTCAAGTGATGTCCAGTCAAGTAGGGACTAGCTGTTCAACACTTGTACAGCCGGGCCTATCTTGCTACCCTGCATTTTAGAAGTGCTGTACTTGTTAGCGTGAGTGTGATTGAATGACGGTATAGGGGCACTGGGGGGGGGTTGAGTGGCTTGGGCATATAGGACTTACGCCATTGGCGGGCTGATTAGAAGACTGGTAGAAGAATGGTAGGCCCAGAGGAAAGTTTATTCCTCCCTCCCCTCTCAGACCTCCGCTGTGGGGGTCGTCCTTCACCATGTGGCCCTGTTGATTATTAAGGGCTTGTTTGAAGGGCCTGGCGCCATGCTACTGTGTAGGCTGTCTCAATTGGCGCTCTATTCCCTATATACCTGTACATGCAGTGCACTGCTTTTGACCAGGACCCATAGGGCTCCAGTCAAAAGTGGTGCACTATCTAGGGAATATGGTGCCATTTGGGACACACAGCCAGAGAGAGAGGGGAAACTTGGGAATGGAGTGTAGCTTATTACCGTGTAAGCACACACACTCTCTAGGGAGCGAGGATATCCAAAACATGTCCTCCACTTTTTCTGACACTGAAAGGTCACTGTATGATTTATGCGCCTGTTTTGTAAGATAGATGGTGAGCTTTTGGTTTCAGGCATTTGACCGATCAAAATATGAAAAATGAAAATTCAATTCAATTCGTAAATGTATTTACAAGGGCAAATGTGAGATTAAGCGGTTCCCGGAGTTGTTGTTTAAATAAAGTGAGGTGTGTGTGTGTGTGTGTGCGCACACATTCACTCTACACATTTGTTTTTCTTCCATTCGTTCATGACTTGGGCTGATGTTAGTTTGCCGCAGGCAGAATCCACATGACAGAAGTCCATGTTGTTGGATACCTTCTATAACACCAATCACTGGGGGAAGAGAGAGATGAGAGGTTTAGTTCTTAATGGCTCTAGATGGCCTCACTGACGTTATAGTAGGTGACAAGGTACTCCATTGCAGGTCCTTCATAACAGCACCACATTGCTCTTAACCACATCAAGTCATTTATTTTCAACTCTGCATTTCTGAATTTTAACATGCTCTAATGAATTTGGGGCTTTTCCCCCGTGGACTGTTCGAAGGGTGTTGGAGTTTCACAAATAAACCACCTAGAAAGATGTATGGTATTATTTTTAGTGTAGCATTTAGCAGTACAAATTCTTCTGCGTGGTTTGCATCATTTACATAAAAGTTGCACAGGGAATACACACCCTCACACAGAGATAAAGAAGTGAATCTGGATGAACCTCAAAATAAATCCCAGCTGCTGGGTAAAATACATGTACATCACTGTATTAAATCAAGGGAACATACTGACATCTCATTGTCTGATCCTCTTAGAGGGATTTTTACAAAATGTATATATATATATATATATATATATATATATATATATATATATATATATATATATATACACACAATCATCCTGTTACTGATGTGGCAGGGGTGTGCCCCAACATGCTAATTAGTGAGACTGAGAGAGACGGATCTGCTCAAAACTTGGGATTCAAAGTGTTCATTCCTAAGTGTTAGCTTTTCCTGTAATGGTTTAGTGCATTTTGCTACAGCGCAGCTGCAGCCCTCTATGTCATGATTTGGTGGTATGTTGACTTTCTCCCATATCCGAGAGTAATCTAAAGTACCGTTCTGTACCATCCATCCCAGCACTTTACAGAGAGATGCTGCCATGCACGGATGATCAAATCAAATCAACGTGTATTTGTCACATGTGCCGAAGATCTAGTTGCTTTTTGGGGACGGCACCCTTGGGACAGAGGGGCTTAGTGGTACGCTTCCCGAAATGGAACGGAAAAGGAGACACAACCCCAGCCCGCCTCATCCTAATCCACCATCTCCTTTTCCTCAGCCACCTGACAGAGAGCTGGTCCCTCTGCATGTGTCAACACCATGGAGGCCATGCTAGCTGCTCCTCTTCCCCACTGAGCAACACTGAGGTGCATGTCAGGTCAATTAGTGATACTGCGCTTACATTTGCCACCTGACTCTTTTCATCAGTGTGTTTTTACTCATGCGGCGTACTAGCTGCTTGCCGAGTGTGCCGTCACTCAACCTAGCATTAGCCTAGCCTAGATTAGCGCAACATAAACCAGCTTGTGTTTCAGCAACCACGCCGTGCGCAGAGTGTCTATCAACCCAAGCACTAGCCTAGCTGTCATGGATTTGAGCTTTTCACTTTTCCATTGCGGTAGAATGACTTTTTTCAAATTTTCCATGCAGGGTAAAGAAGAGTGACGGTTAGTAAATGTTTTGATGTGGTGAGGTGCTTTGAAGCCACAGAGAGGGACAGTTGCAGTTCTGTTCTGTGGGGCCTGGAGATAATATAGAATGGATTTGAAAGCGTTTTTGCATTGCGGGCAAGGTTGGGTCGGGGGCGGCGTTGCTAGCTTGTCCGTCAGGCGCTATTCGGCCACCTGCCAGGGTCCTCACGACAGAGTCACACATGGCAGATCAAAGCAGCTCATCAGCCCTTTGTTTTATTGGGTTTAATGTGATTTTCTGTTTATTTATGCATATGTAATTGATCTGAAGGTATTACCGTCTAATTGACATCAACTGGGTGATAACATTCACATGGCAGGCAAGCAGCAGCTGGTGCTCTGCTCTCAGAGACAAGATATTTCCTTGTTGTCAACAAAGTTAAAAGTGAATTAATCTGCATTACCTTTAATAGTCTATAATGCAATTATTATGAGATAGAATTAAATTACTATGGTCATAAACACTTTGGACTCAATTTTATTGTCCATAGACCTAGCCACTGCTTTGCCCATTTAACGCTTAGTGCAAGGTCAATGTTCCTATCTTGAATATGGTGCAGACGTTTGAAACCATCCGGCTTGTGGGCGTACACCCTGCTTCACCTAAACATTACACCGAACACCACACCACAGCGATGGATAGATGGCCATCTGTCTTATTGTTCCACAGCATCGCTACAGAGCTTTAGCCACCTTAACAGGGGAATAAATCTTGCTTCCCACTCCTCAAATGGTGTGATCGTCTGTCACAGTCTTTCTCATCCGGTGTGCTTTATTGGTTGTGGCTTAACGCCTCCAGATATTTATATATTTTTTAACAGCACATACAGAGGAAGGAAAAAAGGAGGGAGCGAGGGAGCGGCCAAGCTCAGCTCAGGGAGTAATGGTGTGGAATGCTGAGGAGGAGGGATGTGTGAGGCGTTGGCGGCAGACAGCGCCCGTGTCTATCGTCTCCTGTTTAAAACCTCTACGTTACGGTAATGGCCGCTGGCCCGCGAGGTGGGCGCAGCGGAGGTTGCGTTATGTCGGCTGGAGGAGATGAAAGATATGGGAGTCAGAGAGGCCAAGCTAAGAGGTTACTTCTCCCAGCTTGGTCTCTCCATTCTTGGCTGGGGCCTTGGCATTTTGCCTCTCCATGCCAGGGCTGCCTGAGGAAAATGCCTCAAATTGTTCCCTCGGAGGTTCTCACCTGTGTGAGGAGAGGGTCGTTCACTCATAACAACGAGGTACTGAATAGCCAGACTGGATAATGCTTCATTTGTGTGATATCATATGATCGGTCCCCTTACGCCACAGATTCACCTACGGATGATATATTTTAGATGAGAGAAGATATATTACAGGTAATACAACATCTCTGTTCCTCGGTCAGGTGAACGGTGCCATAAACACGGTGATTCCTGCTTGTGTCAATGTATTATAAATGGTGTTATTTATTATGTGAAACCCAGAGACTAAGCTCACAGCGAGTGAACCCTGACCTGACCGTACAAAATGATCCATGTTCACCATGACAAAGAAGCAAAAGTATCTTACATGCAGAACATCAAGCCGCCATCATACATTCGGAAACAATGGTGAAGAAATTCTAGGTGACAGCCTGGAACAAATGCATGGCAAGGGCTATTTCTGTTTCACTCTATAACTGTGGCTCTTTTGTTGCTCTGTGGCTTTGTGCGCTTTTCAGTCCTCCGTCCCATTCACAGGCGAAATTACATCTTCTGCCTCTCGGCAGCAAGACGCCGTCTTGTCTCATACCATTTCATACTCTAAATACTTAAGCGAGATTCAGTCCATTTGCCGGCATCAACTGTAACCATCTTCAATTTGTCGAAGGCTATTTGGCTGCCTTAGTACAGAGAGAGATAATTGAATAGCATTCTTGCTGATTTTTCATGTTACCTTTTAAGGGACTTGGCTTGGAAAGCATTCACTCCCCCTTTTGATGCAAAGGGCATTCATGGAAGGGGTATGAAAACCATATTGGAGTGAGCTCTGTACTCTAGCACTTATTGTTTGTGTGAGAGGACAGAGAGTGCTGAGGCAGAAGGCTCCGGCTTTATAATTTCATACCACCGCACACGTAATCAAGAGGAGGGAATATAATTTTACTTGACAGAATATTGAATATTCTCCCTTTCCCTGAATAGCAAGTTATTAGAAAAGCATTCAAGAGTTTTTGATGTAATTGCTACAATTAGACCACAGACATACCCCACCAAGAGTCATAAATATTGAACAAGTTGACTATGGTGCTTATTGATTTGCACAAATAAGATCAAATAGAAGTCAGAAGGAGAAAAAAACACATCGATCTCAAATATATACACGAACATTAAACACACAATACATTGGCTACATATTTACAGAAATAAACTTCTGCACAAACAAATGAAGCGCCCTTCCTGCTAATGAACGGTCAGGGATTTTTGTTTTCAAGAGCTGGTGCCAGACTAAAAGACTGAATTTTGAAAGAGTGAAACAGTTTAAAGATGGAGACCGCAGTGGAACAGAACTAGCCAAGGGCTTGACTTTACTGTACTGTATGTGTCTGAGTTAAATATTTGTCATGCCCTGATCTGTTTCGCCTGTCCTTGTGATTGTCTCCACCCCCTCCGGGTATCGCTTATTTTCCCCAGTGTATTTATCCTTGTGTTTCCTGTCTCTCTGTGCCAGTTCGTCTTATTTGTCAACTCAACCAGCGTTTTTGTTTTTCAGCTCCTGCATTCCCAGTCTCTCTTTTCTCGCCCTCCTGGTTTTGATCCTTGCCTGTACTGACTCTGAGCCCACCTGCCTGACCAGTCTGCCTGCCCCTGACCTCGAGCCTGCTTATCGTCTTGTACTGTTTGAACTCTGATCTGGTTACTGAACCCCTGTCTGTCCTGACCCCGAGCCTGCCTATCGCCTGGTACTGTTTGGACTCTGACCTGGTTTATGAACTCTCGCCTGTACCAGATCTGCCTCTTGCCTACCCCTTTTGTCATAATATATATCGGAGCTCAACCATCTGCCTCCTGTGTCTGCATTTGGGTTTCGCCTTGTGCCCTTTTAATATTATATCAATGCACGGTAGATCCCTTTTCAGTGCATCACAAACTGGAATTAGTGTAATATATGAACTGTACTAAATCTAACAGAGCTATTGTACTGTGGATTGTGCCACCATGATGAGTGTGAATTTAGTGACCCTGTGCAGAGAAAAGAAGCACAGCTTTACTAGTTGGGTGACGGATACTCAAATGGGAAAGCTTTGTAAAGGTCGGCAAGAACATCGGGTTGGTGATGTCTTTAGTGCTGTACAGCACTTTGATGTGTGGCTCCAAAAATGCTGACAAATTCGTAATTAAATGTCCCCCCTTTTCATTGAACTGAAGTGACGCTTCATTAATTGTGATTGTTCACCCACATGATAAATACAATAGACAATGGCTGAAGGAACAATACAACACAGATACAAAGTATTTCTCTTTCCACTTAAAAGCAACGGAAAATTTGTCAAAGCCTAAAGAGTTTAATGAATTTTCAGAATGGGGTTTAGAATTGGGTTAGATGAATGTTTGAGCTTACACCATCAATTAATATTTTACCCATTGTGCATGTTGTGCTCCAAAAACTGGGCTTGCATAGCATTGCCAAATCCTTAAGACTTTTATGTTTGCTGAAATATCATTTCTATTTCTTTCAGCTGCTTTAGGTCGACTTGTTGTTTGCCATTTCTGTCAACTGTGAATTTTCTTTGGTGTTTGTTTTACTTTGTGTGTCGTTTGCTCTCCCCATTTACAATATCTCTGTCTCAGAATAAATAAATAAACTATGGATTTTTATTAAGGCGCCACAGTGTGACTCAGGGAAGCTGCTCGCTGATGGACAGAATGACTTCCTGGAAAATGTATTTCTCCCAGATTGCCACTCGTCTTTCTGTCAATCAAACGAGACCCTTCACAGCTTGCCTTGATGATGAACACGGCTTGCATGTGTGTCCTACAGCACTCCAATCAAATCAGCTAATATCAATATGGAAACAGAAAGGGGAGGGGTTACTTATTCCTTTGACGGTAAAGGGCAATGGTGGTTTGAATAATGAGGTATAATAAGATCTGAAGACTCCATCCAAGATGTCCAACCTTTTTTTTTCAAGCTAATCTACTCGCATTGGCATACCCCTGCATCCGGTTTATACGGACCAACAGCACTCAGTGTGCCCAGGGAACAGCATGAACAGTGACGACATCATCATGTCCTCAAAACACATGGCTGTGAGTGATGGAAAACAAAAATCTGCCTCAGAGACAATTATTTGAATAATTCAATGGATGTTTTGTGCACAAAGGTGATGACTAAAGTGTCTGATTGGGAATGTTCAAATCTGATTGATCTATTTGGCCGTGTTTGGTAATAGTCTTTTAACCTGCAGTACCGAAGCAAAACTGTAGGAGCAGTCGAAACCGTCCTTCTAGACTGGAACCCTGGCCCCTTGGGTTTGAATGCCATTGACACATGGAATCAGGTCACTATTGATTTGATGATAAAGGTCCAGCAGTGGGAGAAAGAGGATAAAGAGAAACCTCATTCTGTCCAAGTTTATATTCTGTCTAATAGGCAGCATAGAGGAGCCAGGCATTGACATGGAGACATCACACCAACATAGACTACATACTGCTTGAGTGGCATCTCCACTTCCTACTGTACTCATTCCCACTGCCAGAGACATTACAGTGGCTGCACCAGTGATGGGTACTGGAAAGAGCATGCTTCACAGGCACGGGGATAGATTGAAATGACATTATAGTGTGCTGCTCATACAAGCTGGGGCAATAATAGGCTAGCATCGCTGGAACTAGCACACTGAAAAAGCCTACTTCCAAAAGAAGGACAGATCAGGTGGATGTTACAGTATGTGATCGCCAGTCTTTGTGAGGACTTGAATAATGCACAGTACACAATAGCCTGCCCGCCCTGGTACTGTTATTTCTCCCAGCCATCTACTGCTCTAAGGGGTGGCAGGCAGGCAGACTGGTGGCAGCGGGTGGGCAGGACTGGTGGGTGGGCGTCTTGCGTGTGAAATGCTAAGTGCTCCTGCAGGTGAAGTCTTCATTCCCAGCGTGCCACCCCTTACTGCTGACCAGGACCTATTTCACTAAGGAGCTGGGTTGGGGTTTGTGGAACAAGGGAGGGAGGGAAAGAGGGAGAGCGCTTTGCTTTGCCTCAACCTATTTAATCGATTACGCCACTTTCAAATGAGCTTTCAAATGTGACTTTGACTTAAATCCATCACGTTGACATTCCCAGCCTTCCTAGCTCTCACAAAGGCAGTGTGCTCTGCTCCTGCTTCACTCTCCTATGACTCTCTAGGTGGCACAGAGAGCTTTAATTATGTCCAGTTCCATTTGCACCCACAGTACCTAGAAAAGGTAGAAAATCAGTGAAAGCACAGAATAGAAGTAATTATCCCATAAGGGTCTTTAGCATGGAAGATGTATGCAGAGCAGAGAAGAGAAGCTCCCTTAACCCTGAGTTAGAGACTGAGACCGAGTTAGAGACTGAGTCCGAGTTAGAGACTGAGACCGGGTTAGAGACTGAGAGACTGAGACCGGGTTAGAGACTGAGACCGAGTTAGAGACTGAGACCGAGTTAGAGGCAGAAGGGAAAATACCCATTCACGTGATTAATACATGGTTATTATGCACTTCAGAGGTTACATGAAGAGAATCTCTCTCTTAACGAGAGTTTGTTTATTTGGCGGACAATTTCTGAGTCTGAGTTGTGCTGTACAGTACGTTGGGATGATGATGACTCACATAGGCCAGACAGAGATGGGTCACTGCATGGGCTAATGAGAAGGCCTAGCTCTGCAACAGCAAAGCTCCATCAACCAACTTCCACTATAGGTGGATTGGAGCTGCTTCCCTCTTTCCATTATCAACCCCAAATAACCACTAAGTAATCAGAACATATTGTCTGTCTACACTGTATGACCGGGAAGGAAGAAAGACTAGTCTATGACCAATAGTTTCTCTCATTCTTTTCGACTCTCTCTCTCTCTCTCTCTCTCTCTCTCTCTCTCTCTCTCTCTCTCTCTCTCTCTCTCTTTCTTTCTCACGGTACCTCCTCCTGGCTAGATTGGCCTTTTTCTCATATTGCTTGTGTTTAGCAATCAGAATAAATCAAGGCATCTGACTGGTAATCGTTCTGACTGAAGCGTGATGACAATGAACGGGATGCATCTGTTATGCCTGTGTAACTGGCTATTATGTTGTGCTCCGTGATTGGCCCTATTCCTATTTCCCACTTCGGGCTCCTGGATGCTACCCGCCGGGTTTTGTTTTGTGGGGTGATGGGGGAAGAAGACAGGGAGGCAGGCAGCTAATTCAAGTCATCACAAACACTTTTCAATGGGGATTTGTGTTTTGCAGTGTCATTCTGTATGAACGAACTTAACCAAGCTTTTAATCATTGTTTGTGTATCTGTCTGCTTTCGTTTAAGTCACCTGGCAGCAATTTGGAAGGTGTGCAACATTACTCAAATTAAAATGAAATTCACAACACCTCAAACGCCCCCCATATACCTCTATTAGATCATACTGTAACATGGTCGTTTGTGACTCTGAACAATATAGAGCTGAAATGTTAGATATTACAGTGCCTCTATCAAGTCACACAAGATCTTAAAGATGCGACTTTTGCACTCCTCGTGAGAAATGGTTGAGTTATAAAATATGCACGTCACCTTTGGCTCATTTAGAGAACCATCTGTGTACTCCCTGGAAGAGTGAGGGGAATTTTAGGCCAGGTCAGTGTGTCAGAACTCTCCTACACACGCATCCACACACGCATCCACACACACATACATACATACACACACACATACACACACACACCCTTCTCTACCCCTCTACCCCACTTAGTCCTCTCCTGATGAAACAGGCTGCCAAACTCTCTTCAAAAAAGACCCTCAACTATGAAATGTTCTCCCTGTTCCTCGTTCCCTATGAAATATGAAATGAAGATGAATTATCCAGAGCACCTTCTCATCTGAAATGCTATTATATGTACAACGAATGACGAGGGCATACAAGGGCTTGAACACCTAATTTGGGCGCTGTCTGAATCATTCTCTGGGATCACACCCCAATGTATTATTGATATATGAAATATTTGATATTGTTTCATTATTGGCTTCACGTACTTGAGGCATTGTGAATCATCACAGGTGGTAGGTTCTTACTCTGAACAGTGTTTACATCTGTTATAGGGACTGAAGTGTTTTGGTATGAATGAATATTTTCAGGTTGCCAGTGTACTGTATATACTGCATTGTAATTCAACTGTAGTGTTAAATCTTCATTTGGAAGTAGTTGCACTATGGGAAGAATTTTATGACAGTATCAGTCATTCTGTTGCATTGCAGCCCTTGAAACGTTGATTTTACACCTAAACCTTGAATAAAAAAACATCTTATTTATGAATACCTTCCCTTTATTAACCACTGATGCATATGTATGCTCATTTAGTATTGCCCAGTAAGGTGCTTTTTAACAGCTATCTCTCTACTCTCACCGGCGTCATTTGCATAAATAGGGATATTTAAAAATGTCAGTATGAAATTAAGCCACCTGACGAACTAATTTACTGGGAGATATAAGACCATTAAGTTTATTAGACTGGCTGAAAATACTCCAGCGTGGGAGGGAGGTACTTCACGTTTGATTCATGTCGTCTGGCCCCGGTTTTTACATTTCTCAGTCTGTATGCTTGGCTTGTTGAATAAAATGTACTGGAGTGAAGACTGTGGAGAGACAGCAAAGACAGTGCCACAGAGTCATATCCCAGACAGGCCCAGCCGAGCTATTGATGTCTGCCACCCGAAAGGCTTGGAGGGGCCTGCGAGGGGATGAAAAAAAAAAAACTTCTCCGTTTACTCGGCATACTGCTTGGAGGAATCGCTCTTTGTTTGATCTCACATGGAGCTTCACGTGGGAAGGATAACTCGTCTCCCTCTGTAATGCTCAGCCCTGCCCAGCTCACTCTCCTCGCCTTGCCCTCGCCCCAGAAAAGTGAGAGGAAGACTGGGGGATGAAGAAATGGCAGAAAAGGACTTATGAATGCCTCTCTCTCACTCTCTCCACGTAGAGTGGGGGTAAACAATGCTGTTTACACAGAGGGTGTGTGCAGACTTGGCTGTGTGTGTTCATTTTATCTCATCTCTCTCTGCCTCTCGCTCTCCTCATTCTCTTCCCTCCGTTCTCTGCCTTTTAATAGAGAGACCCTTTGTGCTGACTTCTTGAAAGGTCTTATGGGTGTCAACCTGGCGGTAGTGGGTAATTGCATTTAGCAAATTGGAGGTAATATCTGATCTCGCACAAATGACTGTGACAAACGTCTCTAGTTGTCCCTCCACTGACATACAGTCGTCTACTGTTTCACTTTGCACATATTACTTCGCCTTACTGTGCTGTGAGCATTTATGTTCCGGTTATTTTTGCCACAACCTTACATGTACTGTACATGCGCATATTGAGAAACAATGCTGACATTTTGTTCTAGTTGAAGCTCCACCAGGGAACTTGAAACTGAGAAAGGCCTGGGGGCCTGTGGCATCTCTACAGTTTCACATTTATCTAAGCTCATTAGTGGTTCTTTCATTCATGTAACAGCAAGAGGGCCTATCGTTATTCTGTCTTTAATGCATTATTTTACTTCATGCTTTTACCTTCTCTAACTACATGGGCTTCTTAGCACAAAATAATGTTTAGCATATTCTTGTTAGTGCTTTCAGAACACAAACTGGCGTATTTGAGTTCTGAAAGCCTTCTTGGAATACCTGAGGTACTCTGTAATTCCTATTGGCAGAAGCCTGTGATTAAGAACCTCTATAAAGGTTGCTCAGGTTTTTCACATCTTTACATCAAAGCTATCTCTCACAAAGGACTAATGCAATGCAACACATTGTGGGATCTCTCTGTAGACGGATATACAGTGCCTTGCGAAAGTATTCGGCCCCCTTGAACTTTGCAACCTTTTGCCACATTTCAGGCTTCAAACATAAAGATATACAACTGTATTTTTTTGTGAAGAATCAACAACAAGTGGGACACAATCATGAAGTGGAAAGACATTTATTGGATATTTCAAACTTTTTTAACAAATCAAAAACGGAAAAATTGGGCGTGCAAAATTATTCAGCCCCTTTACTTTCAGTGCAGCAAACTCTCTCCAGAAGTTCAGTGAGGATCTCTGAATGATCCAATGTTGACCTAAATGACTAATGATGATAAATACAATCCACCTGTGTGTAATCAAGTCTCCGTATAAATGCACCTGCACTGTGATAGTCTCAGAGGTCCGTTAAAAGCGCAGAGAGCATCATGAAGAACAAGGAACACACCAGGCAGGTCCGAGATACTGTTGTGAAGAAGTTTAAAGCCGGATTTGGATACAAAAAGATTTCCCAAGCTTTAAACATCCCAAGGAGCACTGTGCAAGCGATAATATTGAAATGGAAGGAGTATCAGACCACTGCAAATCTACCAAGACCTGGCCGTCCCTCTAAACTTTCGGCTCATACAAGGAGAAGACTGATCAGAGATGCAGCCAAGAGGCCCATGATCACTCTGGATGAACTGCAGAGATCTACAGCTGAGGTGGGAGACTCTGTCCATAGGACAACAATCAGTCGTATATTGCACAAATCTGGCCTTTATGGAAGAGTGTCAAGAAGAAAGCCATTTCTTAAAGATATCCATAAAAAGTGTTGTTTAAAGTTTGCCACAAACCACCTGGGAGACACACCAAACATGTGGAAGAAGGTGCTCTGGTCAGATGAAACCAAAATTGAACATTTTGGTAACAATGCAAAACGTTATGTTTGGCGTAAAAGCAACACAGCTCATCACCCTGAACACACCATCCCCACTGTCAAACATGGTGGTGGCAGCATCATGGTTTGGGCCTGCTTTTCTTCAGCAGGGACAGGGAAGATGGTTAAAATTGATGGGAAGATGGATGGAGCCAAATACAGGACCATTCTGGAAGAAAACCTGATGGAGTCTGCAAAAGACCTGAGACTGGGACGGAGATTTGTCTTCCAACAAGACAATGATCCAAAACATAAAGCAAAATCTACAATAGAATGGTTCAAAAATAAACATATCCAGGTGTTAGAATGGCCAAGTCAAAGTCCAGACCTGATTCCAATCGAGAATCTGTGGAAAGAACTGAAAACTGCTGTTCACAAATGCTCTCCATCCAACCTCACTGAGCTCGAGCTGTTTTGCAAGGAGGAATGGGAAAAAATGTCAAGCTCTCGATGTGCAAAACTGATAAGAGACATACCCCAAGCGACTTACAGCTGTAATCGCAGCAAAAGGTGGCGCTACAAAGTATTAACTTAAGGGGGCTGAATAATTTTGCACGCCCAATTCTTCAGTTTTTGATTTGTTAAAAAAGTTTGAAATATCCAATAAATGTCGTTGTTGATTCTTCACAAAAGAATACAGTTTTATATCTTTATGTTTGAAGCCTGAAATGTGGCAAAAGGTTGCAAAGTTCAAGGGGGCTGAATACTTTCGCAAGGCACTGTATACACTGGGGGAGGTGTTTCTTTCTAGAATGGCAAGGTGTGTGAAATTCAAATGGAGTTGTTTCTGGGCAGTTCCACGGTAACGGAATTGCTCCCAGACTCAGACTATTTAAAATGTGGGCCAAACAAAAACCATTGATTTCAAAGTTTAACAAGCCATACAACTCCATGCACAAGGACTCTACTTTTAACAGTTTTACACAGAACATTTGACAAAAACACATTCACTGGAAGAGCTATGCAGATTTGCTAAGATATTTTCAGTAAAATCTCCCTCAGTTTTATATGTGACCATGTTTTCCAAAAACTCTGTTAAATACAGTATCTGCTCTGTATTAAGATTCAGAGATGTATGCAGAAAGAATGGGGTGTCAGCCAATGTTCCCTCTTAGCTGTGTAAGTGCGCGGGCGCTCAGTAGCCCCGAGACTGCCACGCAGCTCCCCTAGGACTGCCTTGCAGAATAAATATTAGCCCAAATATTAGCCCACAGAGAAGCGCGAGATTGAACATCAAATCAAATCAAAGTTTATTTGTCATGTGAGCTTAATACAACAGTGAAATGCTTACTTACAGGCTCTAACCAACGGTGATAAGAACAATAGATAAGAAATAAAAACAATAGTAAAAAAAGACAGTAAAAAATAACAGTAGTGAGGCTATAAGAGTAGCAAGGCAGGCGGGCTGATTTTTTTTTTTTTTACCTTTATTTAACCAGGCAAGTCAGTTAAGAACACATTCTTATTTTCAATGACGGCCTGGGAACAGTGGGTTAACTGCCTGTTCAGGGGTAGAATGACAGATTTGTACCTTGTCAGCTCGGGGGTTTGAACTCACAACCTTCCGGTTACTAGTCCAACGCTATAACCACTAGGCTACGCTGCCGCCCCGTGTTGATTGAGGTAGTATGTACATGTAGGTATGGTTAAAGTGACTATGCATGTATGATAAACAGAGTAGTAGTAGCGTAAAAGAGGGGGTGGTGGGTGGCGGGACACAATGCAGAAAGTCCGGGTGGCCAAATGCAGATAGACGGGCTAACTGAGGTAGTATGTACATGAATGTATAGTTAAAGTGACTATGCATATATGGTAAACAGAGAGTAGCAGCAGCGTAAAAGAGGGGTTGGGGCACACAATGCAAATAGTCCATGTAGCCATTTAATTACCTGTTCAGGAGTCTTATGGCTTGGGGTTAAAAACTGTTGAGAAGCCTTTTGGTCCTAGACTTGGCGCTACGGTACCGGTGGCCATGCGGTAGTAGAGAGAACAGTCTATGACTAGGGTGGCTGGGGTCTTTGACAATTTTTAGGGCCTTCCTCTGACACCGCCTGGTGTAGAGGTCCTGGGTGGCAGGAAGCTTAGCCCCAGTGATGTACTGGGCGGTACGCACAACCCTCTGTAATGCCTTGTGGTCGGAGGCCGAGCAGTTTCTGTACCAGGCAGTGATGCAACCTGTCAGAATGCTGTAGAACCTTTTGAGGATCTGAGGACCCATGCCAAATATTTTTAGTTTCCCGAGGGGGAGTAGTCTTTGTTGTACCCTC
This sequence comes from Oncorhynchus nerka, assembly GCF_034236695.1. Classification (NCBI taxonomy): domain Eukaryota; kingdom Metazoa; phylum Chordata; class Actinopteri; order Salmoniformes; family Salmonidae; genus Oncorhynchus; species Oncorhynchus nerka. The sequence goes on from NC_088403.1 coordinate 34,159,958, forward strand.
TTCATGACTGTCTTGGTGTATTTGGACCATTCTAGTTTGTTGATGAAGTGGACACCAAGGAACTTGAAGCTCTCAACCTGCTCCACTACAGCCCCGTCGATTTAAAACCCCAAACATATTTCACCTTTATTTAACCAGGTAGGCTAGTTGAGAACAAGTTCTCATTTACAACTGTGACCTGGCCAAGATAGAACAAAGCAGTGCAACACAAACAACAATGGTGTTGAACGCTGAGCTGTAGTCAATGAATAGCATTCTCACGTAGGTGTTCCTTTTGCCCAGGTGTGAAAGGGCAGTGTGGAGTGCAATAGAGATTGCATCATCTGTGGATCTGTTTGGGTGGTATGAAAATTGGAGTGGGTCTATGGTTTCTGGGATAATGGCGTTGATGTGAGCCATTACCAACCTTTCAAAGCACTTCATGGCTACAGATGTGAGTGCTACTGGTCTGTAGTCATTTAGGCAGGTTGCCTTAGTGTTCTTGGGCACAGGGACTATGGTGGTCTTCTTGAAACATGTTGGTATTACAGACTCAATCAGGGAGAGGTTGAAAATGTCAGTGAATACACCTGCCAGTTGGGCAGCACATGCCCGGAGCACACATCCTGGTAATCCATCTGGCCTCGCAACCTTGTGAATGTTGACCTGTTTAAAGGTCTTACTCACGTCGGCTACGGAGAGCGTGATCACACAGTCATCCGGAAACCCTGATGCTCTCATGCATGCCTTAGTGTTGCTTTCCTCGAAGCAAGCATAGAAGGAATTTAGCTTGTCTGGTAGGCTTGTGTTACTGGGCAGTTCGCGGCTGTTCTTCCCTTTGTAGTCTGTAATAGTTTTCAAGCCCTGCCATATAAGACGAGCGTTGGAGCCGGTGTAGTATGATTCAATCTTAATCCTGTATTGACGCTTTGCCTGTTTTGATGGTTTGTCAGAGGGCATAGCAGGATTTCTTATAAGCTTCCGGGTTAGAGTGCCGCACCTTGAAAGAGGCAGCTCTACCCTTTAGAGCTGTACCCTGTAATCCATGGCTTCTGTTTGGAGTATGTACGTACAGTCACTGTGGGGACGACATCCTCGATGCACTTGTTGATAAAGCCAGTGACTGATGTGGTGTACTCCTCAATGCCATCGGAAGAATCACTGAACATTTTCCAGTCTGTGATAGCAAAACAGTCCGGTAGTTTAGCATCTGCTTCATCAGATCACTTTTTTATAGACTGAGTCACTGGTGCATCCTGCTTTAATTTTTTCTTATAGGCAGAAATCAGGAGGATAGAGTTGTGGTCAGATTTACCAAATGGAGGGCGAGGGAGAGCTTTGCACGTGTCTCTGTGTGTGGAGTACATGTGATCTAGATTTTTTCCCCCTCTGGTTGCACATTTAACATGTTGATAGAAATGAGGTATAACTGATTTAAGTTTCCCTGCATTAACATCTCCGGCCACTAGGAGCACCGCCTCTGGGTGAGCGGTTTCCTGTTTGCTTATTTCCTTATACAGCTGACTGAGTGCGGTGTTAGTACCAGCATCCGTCTGTGGTGGTAAATGAACAGCCATCAAAAGTATAGATGAAAACTCCCTTGGCAAATGGTGTGGTCTGCAGAGCAACATCAATTTACAGAAATTCTCATAATAAACATTGATAAAGATACGACTATTATACATGGAACTTTAGATAAACTTCTCCTTAATGCAACCGCTGTGTCAGATTTCAAAAAAACTTTACAGAGAAAGCAAACCATGCAATAATCTGAGTACAGCCTTTAGACAACAAAGCAGCCAAAAAGATACCCGCTGTCGTGTCTTTACTATCATTAAATTTAAGACTTCGTTTTTATCAAAGATTCTCTGTAATTAGTATTAAGCGACCAAACTGATTAATCATGTAACTGTAATTAACTAGGAAGTTGGGGCACCAAGGAAAATATTCAGATTACAAGGTTATAATTTCCTAATATAACCTTTCAGATATTTTATATCTGACCAAATAGTCTTCTGATTAATGAATTATTTACTTTACCTCACATTAGTCTCATTCCAAACGTCGTAAATGGTCATCCATACATTCACAGAATTGCATAAACAAACAAACAAGGTAAATATGGTTACAAGAAATGATAGGGGAATGTGCCCTAGTGGGCTAAACCGGCATCGCGGCTTGGTGGACAAAAAGGGGAGTCAGCTGAGAAGTCACTACAGAGTGATAATTATAACAATTGAAATGCTAATCCTTTGCACATGAACGCTCACTCATTCGGGAACAATTGCAATCAATATATATATATTTACGCTCAGTGTGTCGACTTGATCGCTGTTGAAAAGTTAGTTTCTGTTTGAGAGTTTCGTTCTCTCTCGCTCTCGCTCTCTGTGTCTCAGTTAGAGCGTATAGTTCAGAGTGACATTCTTTCATTTGTTATAGGTTGGATGTTTTTTGCGGATGTCGTTCTTCGCGTGCAATGATACCGAATTCCTAGCTGCAGACTAGTAATTAATATCAAAGACTTGTTCTTATTCTGTCGGTATCGATAGTCTAGTAGTTTAACCATGTGGTATGGTTAAAAGATTCAGCAATGGTCTGCAACCTTCGTCCCCTCCTAATGGAGAAAAACATGGTCTGCTGATAATTTCTCAAAGTTGGGTTTTATTCGGAATTGCAGAAAAGGGGCTGTCCCAGGATGCCTGACCCTAACTGGGCTCAGGGGCGGTCCTCCGATTTAGTTACACTCAAAAGGGAATTGGAGTTTCCTTCATTAAACAGTCTAAAATCACATTGTAAAATTGTGTAAACAGTATCATACTCACTCATTCATCTTATACAACAATTAGATGTAAACCTCATATCTGAGGCTATTATATAAACAGCGTTATGGTAATGTGGCTACACCGTCTCCCACGAGCTTCCCCAAGTTGTAACAAACGGACCAGTTCGTAGCTGGATTCATCACCGATCTTTTATACTTTCTCCGGAGCATGAAATTTGTTCGGACCTCAAGTTCTGTGAGGTGGAAGAAATTCCTTTGTTCTCTATGAAAATTCACTCTGTCTCTTATTCTGTGTGGCCATGTGGCAGGGTCTTCTCCTCAGGAATTTACGACCTCTCTCTGACCACAGCAGCCTAGTTGAAGGAGGCAAGGGTGAGGCAGGGAGAAGGGGTTGGGCTTGCTGTACCCAAAGAGGGCAACGTCATGACATACCACCCCTGGTGGTTCGGATCTTATTTGTCCTTATTTGTCAACATAAAATCATGAACAAGTGATGTCCTGTTTGTGGATCATCGTTGCAGTCCCCTCTGGTGGTTGAACTTGGTAGGCTTCTCTGAAATCGGAGCAGTCCACCACAAGGATGGCAGTTGATGTCCAGTTGATGATCGCCGTTACGGTCCCCCCTAGTGATGTACCTTGGTAGGTTCCCTGGAAGCTGCAAAGTACCCCAGGGAGGACTCGCCGTTGCGCCCCCCTCTTGTGGTTTACCTTGGTAGGCTCTCTGACAGCGGGGCATGCCGCCACAAGGATGGGCCGTGTGTGTCCGGATTTGGGGTCGCCGTTCCGGACCTGTCGCCTGGTCGTCGTCCAGACAGGAAGATCTGGGCAGTAACTTAGGCAGATGTTAACCACGCACACACACTCATGAAATATATATACAGTGGGGCAAAAAAATATTTTGATTTGAATTTTTATCGTCCTTGCTATGAGTGTTAATTCCGGCGGACCTTGTGTCCGGTAATTCCCCGTCTAGTCCTTGTGACTTATCTTTTACCCTTTTCTCAAATTGTTCTCACTTTAGTTCTTCCCATAGTGGAACTTCTGGAGAACATTGGTCTACGTTTTGATTGTCCTTCAAACCTTTGTTACCCTTGTGCTCTGACACTTTTTGTGGGTTGGGTGCAGGTTGATTGTAGCGGTAGTAATGTTGATGGCGGCGTAATTTACAGTTATTTCGACCGCAGAGGTTATTGGAATCATGGTTTTGTGGTAGAAACTGTTGTTGTGCGTCATCTCTCAACGCTCCAATACCTGATAATGCACCCTCTGTTTGAAGTGAGTGCTCCTGGTCAAACTTCAAAACCGAGTGGCCAGGGCTCTTAGCATTGTGAACTTTTGATGCCTCAAAAGCTGTGCTTGCAAGCTCTCTGAGTTGTAAGATAGGCAAGCCAACGTGGGCGGCAGGACCCAAGTAGGTAATGAAGGTAGGATGCATGTTCGACAGGAACATTTGTTTGAAAGGTAACAGGTCTTCCATACCTGTTTCAGTGAGTAGGCCAAAGTAAGCTGAACGAAGCCTATGGTAGTAAGTTTGTGGGTGTTCGTTCCGAGCTTGTTTAACAGTGTTAGCCAGTGAGCTATCGTGTTTGCGAGTCACAGAACCACTGAATTCTAATTTCGATGAGTTTGTCAAGGTATTCCGCGCCGAGCGGGCGGAGAGGGTTGGCTTCATCCTGTGGAGAGATTGGGGCCGAAAGGCCAAGAGGAGAAGCCAAGCCTTGTTGTTGTTTTTGACCAAGAAGCGCAATATTACTCAGTGCCGAATGGCCAAGAGGAGAAGACTGAGGGACACATGAGGGAGGCAAGGTCTGAAACCTATCGTCTTTACTCCTGTGAGTACAGGGCTCCGGTTGCTTGGATTGGTAGTCAAGCTGTAGAGCGTGACCATTCTGGACTTCCTCCAGATGGTACCTAAGGGTGGTATTCTGCTGCATTGCAGTACTGATTTTGGACACGTGAGTCACACTTGCTCCTTTCGGTCTCAAACTTATCTGTCATGGTTTGCAGATAGAGGTCTTGAGTACGGAGCGAGAGATTCAGTGATGAAATTCCCTCCGCTTGCTTAGAAATCAATATTTCCATCTTCATCACCTGAGTTCTCTCATCATTCATTTGGACTATCTTGGTGACCTCAAGTACTCAAAGACTTCAATGAGTTCTGCTGATTTGTCATCCAACTTTGTCATTGTGTTCATTAACTGATCGTCTTTGGTCTGCAGCGTTTTGAGTAGAACCATGTTACTTTGAATAACGTTCAACAAAACTGCATGCATGTTATCAAGTTGAGCGCTCCTGTTTGTAGATAACTCTTCAGATTTATCTAGTTTGGCGTGGACATCATCCAATTTAGTTTTGGCTAAATCGAGTTGTTCCTGTATGTCACAGGAAGGCCAAAAAGATCATCAAGGACATCAACCACCCGAGCCACTGCCTGTTCACCCCATTATCATCCAGAAGGCAAGGTCAGTACAGATGCATCAAAGCTGGGACCGAGACCGAAAAACAGCTTCTATCTCAAGGCCATCAGACTATCACTAGCCGGCTACCACCCGGTTATTCAACCCTGCACTTTAGAGGTTGCTACCCTTTATACATAGACGTGGAATCATTGGCCACTTTAATAATGGAACACTAGACACTTTAATAATGTTTACACACTGCTTTACTCATCCCATATGAACAGTATATACTGGATTCTATTCTACTGTATTTTAGTCAATGACACTTCGACATTGCTTGTCCTAAAATGTATATATTTCTTAATTCCATTCTTTTAATGTTAGATTTGTGTATTGTTGTGAATTGTTCGATTCTACTGTACTGTTGGAGCTTGGAACACAAGTATTTCGCTACACCCGCAATTACATCTGCTATGTACACTACTGTCACGCCCTGACCTTAGAGAGCCTTTTTATGTCTCTATTTGGTTTGGTCAGGGTGTGATTTGGGGTGGGCATTCTATGTTTTGTTATCTATGATTTTTGTATTTCTATGTTTTGGCCAGGTATGGTCCTCAATCAAGGACAACAGTTCAAAAGTTTGGGGTCACTTAGACATTCCCTTGTTTTTGAAAGAAAAGCAAAAAAACATCAAATTGATCAGAAATACAGTGTAGACATTATTAATGTTGTAAATGACTATTGTAGCTGGAAATGGCAGATTTGACATGTAATATCTACATAGGCGTACAGAGGCCCATTATCAGCAACCGTCACTCCTGTGTCCCAATGGCACGTTGTGTTAGCCAAACCAAGTTTATAATTTTAAAAGGCTAATTGATCTTTAGAAAACACTTTTGCAATTATGTTGAAAACTGTTGTCCTGATTAAAGAAGAAATAAAACTGGCCTTCTTTAGACTAGTTGAGTATCTGGAGCATCAGCATTTGTGGGCTCAAAATGGCCAGAAACAAATACTTTCTTCTGAAACCCGTCAGTCTATTCTTGTTCTTAGAAATTAAGGCTATTCCATGTGAGAAATTGCCAAGAAACTGAAGATCTTGCACAACGCTGTGTACTACTCCATTCACAGAACAGCGTAAACTGGTACTAACCAATAGAAAGAGGAGTGGGTGGCCCCGGTGCGCTCCTGAGCAAGAAGACAAATACATTAGAGTGACTAGTTTGAGAAACAGATGCCTCACAAGTCCTCAACTGGCAGCTTCATAAAGATGCCGTATATGCTTTATCCAACATTTTGCGGTTACTTGAGGTCGCCCACACACACTTTAATCATTTGGATAACAAAGCATTTAAAGCATTTAGAAGATAGAAGCCGCCTGCATTTGTTAATTCGGCTAGTGTGCAGTCTGACAAGGAAGCGTAGCCTGGTAGTGCCTAATTCCTTACAAGGGAGAGCAGGTCATGTCCAGACTTTCTTGGTGACCTCAAGTACTCATTAACTCTGTCTTTAATGCTTTTTTGGGTTGCATCAGTCATGGACAGAAACTTCTGAGACACAGGTATTAATGATGAACACCCGGAGGTGTAGAGAACACTATCACCTTCTTCATCCTCATCATTCAGTTAATTGAAATTCTCATTTGAAGTCGTGCACAATTATCGGTTTCTATTTGGTTTATGTCGGCCATTCATTGTTAGTTAGAGACACATTAGGCCTTGGGACCCAAAAGCATAATCAGTGCTCTAACTCTAGGCTTAAAACATTTTAAGGGAACATTAGTGTCAGCTATGTCATGACACATTGACTGGAAAATGTTGGTTATTAAATTACAGTATGTGAAGTGGATTTACACCCAGTAACGGAATTGTGGTAACGGAATTTCCTCATTTGTTTCTGATCTGTACTACACAGAAATTCATAATTATGGATATGTCATTCTCTTCATGATGACATATCCTAAATAGCTACACAAAGGTATAAATATGCAATATCCTTCTTGACATATTTGGGTATTATTCTACACACTGTCTATTATTTCAATGAGCTCTGCCCCCAAACAAGTCCACATTTTGCCGTAGCAAAAATCATAGTAGTCACAAACCACAGTTGGGTTAAACATTTTGGACAGCTCAGTAAAAAATATCTTAAAGATATGTATGTTTTTGGTAACAGAATTTCAAGGTACAAGGCAATGTTTCTTAAACTTTGGGTGGGCAGAAATATTTCTCCAAAACAAAAAATGTGTTAATATTAGTTGGCAGGGGTCTTTACTTCAACATTATTCTATTTTTATATATTTTTTATACCTTTTTTAAATACTTTTTCTGGTAGATATTTTCTAAGAACCCCTTTCCTTCTGTTTGACAGAAATCAAAGCCTTTGCTTATTCCTATTTTTTTTCGGATGGAAAATGGTTGGAAAATGTTTACTGTGTATGTTTCAATTTCTCAAAAAATATAGACTCTTAGCTTTCATTTGACACCCAATTTGATTTGCCCCTATGAACGTCACATGTTGGTGCCCATGGGCACTGTCGTAACACAGTTGATATTGCAACTACACTACTACACTACTGGTTCACCAGTGTGAACGAAATCGCAAACCGCTGTTGTCCCTTAAAGATGATCATCTGTTTGCATCTGGCAATTTATTGTCTGTCCAGTATCCAGAAGACCTGTCCCCAGAGTTTCCTATACAGTTAATCTCTTTCCGTAACGTGTTGAGGCCAGCCATTAAGGAGAATGCGAGAAGCTCAATTAAAGATCTTGCCGAACTGCTGTATTTTAATAACCACTCCCTTCTGCCCAGTTTCCCTGACGTTGCTACGGCAATCAAGCTGTTTTTATCATCCCTGTAACTGTTGCTTCCACAGGGAGATCGTTTTCTAAAACTAAAACTCATAAAGAACTACCTAAAAAAGCGCTAGGCTCTCGGTCTGACATGCACTTTTGTGCACCTGAGTAGGCTCTACTCATTGCACTGGCACCATCGTAGCCTTGACGATGGCATGGGTTCACCGATATCCCCCATACACGCTCAATCAGTTAATCTATTTTATTTTCAGTCACAGTCCTGAAGCCCAAGATACAAACACTTAGCTTCCTAGTACATATGCAAATTAAAAAGGTTTATGAATGACACACATGGGCCCCCAGGGCTCGTATCTGTTATGCCAGTGCTCATGGGTCCTTTTGACATGGAAATGACCTTCTTTGTACAACAGAAAGGTGTGCAATATTTAAGCACTACATGATCAAAGCACACTTTTGCTACTTTACGCTATCCATTACTCTAAGCCTAGGATACAGTGCATGTCAAGCAGCGCTCTCACATTGTCTGCTCTCAGTATGTCTATATCCACTTGTATTGTGAACTGTAGTAGAGATAGACCCTGAATGTAGAGCAAGTGAACGAACAAAGCGAGGGGTCTTTGTACCTGTGTGATTGTGCCCTGTGTGTTCCCCACTCCTCTAAGCTCCTCCCCTCATGTGTGATCTTTAGATAATGTGGCCAGGCTGTGTCCATCTTGGGGAGCACCATGCCTCCTCGTGCTGGTGATAATGACTATTATTGTCAGGAGAGAGAGTGTGTGTGTGTGTGTGTGTGTGTGTGTGTGTGTGTGTACACATGTGCGTGTGTACTTGCGTGCACTTTTGTGTGTTTGTGTGAGCGAGAGCGAGAGCAGCTAGTGGGACAGCAAGGAGACATGATTGAGCAAGGCTGTCAGTGGGGAAAACAAAGTATGTGAAGCTATAATGCCTTCACTACAGGGCTGCTGGATAGAAAGAACACAATGTTCAGAAATAGCAGGGATGTGGATTTAGTACACTGGAGTACATAGCAATGGTACCTGAGCGAATGGGAATTCACATTTTTTGAAGAGCATTCTGACTTCAGGATATACCGGGAAAAGACATCTGAATATTTGCATTCCATTTGTCCTTTTGTTAGAGTTATTTACATGCAACTTCTCGAAACATTATCTCTTTCGTACTCCACTGAGCATGTCAATCATGACAGTAGATGTGATTTGGAACATGAATTTAAAACCATTATGTACATTCTACCTCCATGAGTATTCTGAGTCTGAAATGATAACAGTTCAAGAGAAAGATTAAGTATTCAGCCCGCTGTCATCGCCAACACTTTTTGGCATAACATTAATCAGTCTATTGACAGTAGCAGGCTAAAGGTTAGCTACTGCAAAAGAGAGAGTGTTTTTTTCTCATATTGTTGTGGTCTGTGCTGAGGGGACCAGGGCTTTGGTGGTACTGTCATCAGCAGGAAGAAGAGCACCTGTGACAGGTGGACAGGAGCCAGATACACCCCAACAGAGCAGGACAGGCTTTAGGCACTGTTCAGTCACACAGCCATGGGGGGGATTGGTGTGTGTGCTTGTGTGTGTGCGTCTAATGCAAGGAAACTATTGGCACAGATGTTACATCTTAAATTTGCTCACTCTGTTGTCGCAGAGAACTAATTGTAATGTATTCCAGGTTTAAAAAGGCTTCTACAGTTTGTCATTTCCACTTTAAAATGTCAGAATTGATTTATCCTAACAAAAAATGCATCAATCCATACAAACATGATAATCCACATAATAATTCCCTTTTCCTGTTACTGCAGGATTATTTGCCTGCATTGAAAAACGGGTCAAATGAAGATAGAACACCTGTATATAGATTTAACAGTATGAGTACCTCGATTGCATTTTTTTCTCCGTTCAATCTGAGTGACAACAGTCTGCAATGGATACCAAACTGTAATGCTCGTCTGATGAAGAAGGAGTGGACCAAAGTGCAGCGTGGTCAGTGTTCATGATTTATTTTCAAAACACTTGAACAAAGAGCAAAACGACAACGAACAGCTCTTTCAGGTGCAGAAACACAAAATAGAAAATAACTAACCCACAAAACACAGGTGGGAAAAAGCTGCCTAAGTATGATTCTCAATCAGAGACAACGATAGACAGCTGCCTCCGATTGAGAACCACACCCAGCCAAACACAAAGAAAAAGATAACATAGAAATAAAGAAACTAGAATGCCCACCCTAGTCACACCCTGGCCTAACCAAAATAGAGAATAACACCCTCTCTATGGCCAGGGCATGACACAAACAAGTTCATCCTATCAGAGCGGCACTTGCTGTATGGTGGAGGGTATCAATCTGCAGCAGCATAAAGGGTAGAACCACAGAGACCGACAGACACACACAGCAGCATCAGCAGCGTCAACACTGCACTCCACTTCATCAGCTTAGCTCCTCCAAGATGCAGCCATAACACAAACACACACACACACACACACACACACACACACACACACACACACACACACAGTCTCGTGTATATACCAATAGTCTCTTCACTTATCTTAAATTTCCTCATTTGACCGTTCCATATTTCCAGAGGATGGATCAACTCCTGTTTTCTAGCCTGCTGCCAGATGAAAAAGTAAATCATTCCTGATACATCAAACTCCTCATAAAAAACCTTCCCTGACTTAATCAATAGCAAGGTCCTAATTAAATGCTGCTCCAATTTTCTCGTTTTATATTCATACGTGCAGCCTATAATTTTCTGTATATTTCAGTCAGTTCAGCTCATGTTCCAGGTTTTCTTCTGAACCCACTTCTCCTACGTGCCGTCTAACTACCTTTTCTCTCCTTTTATTGTGCCACAAAGGTGAAACTCAATAAATGTCAACCTCAGTATGGGCCTGGCTTTTGTTAGAGCGATCATAGATTTAGAGCTCGCAATTATGTCACAGCACCGAAAATGTATGAAATGCTTTCTTTACATGGGACCTGCCTGTCATTTACATAATTTTAATTTCGCTCAAAAGTTTTTTTATGGACATATCCCATACTGCTCCAGTCACATTTCATGGCGCATTAGCCGAAAGTGAAACTCTTGTAAAACTTCCAACACCGAGCAAGTATGTTTATTGCCTGATCCATATGCTCATTTTTCATGCTACGCTTTAATGACTATATTACTGAAGCCATTCTTCGTCCCAAATGACACACTATTCCCTGTATATGCACTACTTTTGACCAGGGCACTATAGAGCTATATAGGGAATAGGGTGGGAATAGGGTGTTATATTCCCTATATAGGGAATAGGGTGTTATTAAGGATGCATCCATGCAGTCTGCTGTGCTTGAACCTCTCTGGGATATTTGCAGCCAGTAAAAGTGCAGGGCGCCAAATTGAAAACAACAGAAATCCCATAATTAAAATTCCTCAAACATACAAGTATTTCACACGTTAAAGAATAAACTTGTAAATCCTGCCACAGTGTCAGATTTCAAAAAGGCTTTAAGACGAAAGCACACCAAACGATTATGTTAGGTCAGTACCTAGTCACAGGAGTCACAAAAAGCAGAAATAGAGATACAATGAATCACTAACCTTTGATGATCTTCATCAGGTGACACCCATAGAGCTTCATGTTACACAATACATGTATGTTTTGTTCGATAAAGTTCATATTTATATCCCAAAATCTCAGTTTACATTGGCGCATGACGTTCAGTAGTTCCAAAACATCCGGTGATTTAGCAGAGAGCCGCATCAATTTACAGAAATACTCATAATAAACATTGCTAAAAGATACAAGTGTTATGCATGGAATTTTATCCACTTCTCCTTAATACAACCGCTGTGTCAGATTTTAAAAAAGCTTTACCGAAAAAGCACACCATGCAATAATCTGAGTACAGCGCTCAGACAACAAATCAAGCCATACAAATATTCGCCATGTTGTGGAGTCAACAAAGTCAGAAATAGCATTGTAAATATTCACTTACCTTTGATGATCTTCATCAGAATGTACTCCCAGGAATCCCAGTTCCATAATAAATGTTTGATTTGTTCGATAAAGTCCATCATTTATGTCCAAATACCTACTTTTATTTTGCACGTTTAGCCCAGTAATCCAAACGATCAATGCACGATTGCTTAGTTCAGACGAAAAGTCTACAGTTACAGTTTGTAGAAACATGTCAAACGATGTATAGAATCAATCTTTAAGATGTTTTTATCATATATCTTCAATAATGTTCCAACCAGAGAATTCCTTTGTCTTCAGAAATGCAATGGAACGCAAGCTAACTCTCACATGAATGTGCATGGTCAGGTCATGCCACTCTGACAGACCACTGACTCATTCACCTCCCATTTCCCCCTCCTTCACAGTAGAAGCATCAGACTGTTGACATCTAGTGGAAGCCTTAGGAAGTGCAATTTGACCCCATAGACACTGTATATTCGATAGGCAATGAGTTGAAAAACTAAAACCTCAGTTCTCCCACTTCCTGGTTGGATTTTTTTCTCAGGTTTTTGCCAGCCGGATGAGTTCTGTTATACTCACAGACATCATTCAAACAGTTTTAGAAACTTCAGAGTGTTTCCTATCCTATCCATATCTACTAATTATATGCATATTCAAGCTTTTAGGACTGAGTAGCAGGCAGTTTACTCTGGGCACCTTTTTATCCAAGCTACTCAATACTGCCCCCCTGTCCCAAAGAAGTTAACACAGCAATTTCCTGGCTAAAATGGTCTCCTCCTCCTCTGTAATTCCTTCATCAGTGCTGCCTGTTTTTATGCCCTGGGTAAAGTGTCTGCCGCACACAGTGGATGTTCAGCGGAGCGTTGCAGTGTCAAAGCGGTGTGCGCTTCAAATCGTTGGGTGTCCTGTCATTCATGTGGTGTGAAGGACAGCAGAGAACATAGAATCTGTGGTTTGGAGATGAATGGCCGGGCATTTCCATTATCACGTTCCTTGGAGACGCCAGGAGGGTGGCTTGGGCCGGGCAGAGTTGCCTGAAAATAATGTACTGCGTTGGGGATGCCACACAGCAAATTGGCCATTGTTACCTAGTGTTGATTTTTCAGTGTAGCATTTCATTGTTAATTCAGGTATTATATTAACTCTGTACGTGTTCAGTTAACACTCATTGCTCTAAAAGAACCCCATTGTTGGTGTTAATAACCAGTTTTAAACAAAAAAATACACCGTGCATTATCATATTTACCAGCATGCTCTATTGTTGGTTTATTTTTAGAATTGTTTCTTTCAATATTTATGTTTTTGAGCTAGTTCTAGTCCAAATGCTAACTAGGGTTAGCTCAATGACTGCGTCGATTCTACATTGATTGATTTAATTAATTTTGTACTCAAATATAAATAACATACATTTTTCTACACTGATCAAATGTGACTTGCAGAACTGAAAATCTTGAGGCAATTGTATTAGGGTAAAACTAGGCCCTCAAAATAAAGCCTTATTAAATATTTGTTGTAATGTGTTAAATCATTTAATTTATTAATGATATATTCACTTAGGAGCTCACTTGGTAAAGGTCACAGGACTGCAAATCTATGAATACAACAACCATGTCTCTGACACTAACAAATACATTCATGGATGGTAACCAGTGCCGCACCAAGGTGTCGGAGGAAACACTGTACACCTGGCGAGCGCGATGGGCCAAGGACATCCCGGATAGCCAAACCCTCCCCTAACCCGGACAAGCTGGGTCAGTTGTGTGCCACGCTTCAAACCACACGCAGAAACATTCAAGTGGTTTCACATTTACATTTACATTTAAGTCATTTAGCAGACGCTCTTATCCAGAGCGACTTACAAATTGGTGCTTTCACCTTATGACATCCAGTGGAACAGCCACTTTACAATAGTGCATCTAGGTCTTTTAAGGGGGGTGAGAAGGATTACTTTATCCTATCCTAGGTATTCCTTAAAGAGGTGGGGTTTCAGGTGTCTCCGGAAGGTGGTGATTGACTCCGCTGTCCTGGCGTCGTGAGGGAGTTTGTTCCACCATTGGGGGGCCAGAGCAGCGAACAGTTTTGACTGGGCTGAGCGGGAACTGTACTTCCTCAGTGGTAGGGAGGCGAGCAGGCCAGAGGTGGATGAACGCAGTGCCCTTGTTTGGGTGTAGGGCCTGATCAGAGCCTGGAGGTACTGAGGTGCCGTTCCCCTCACAGCTCCGTAGGCAAGCACCATGGTCTTGTAGCGGATGCGAGCTTCAACTGGAAGCCAGTGGAGAGAGCGGAGGAGCGGGGTGACGTGAGACGTGTTTCCACAAGTTCATCTGACTTTGGGGAAGTAGATAAAGGGCCAAAGTCCCAAAGTATCCCTTTCACACGGGAGAATTTGCTGTTCAGAGATAGGGATCCTACTACAAGGCCTATTAACTAGCCTAGTTGTACACTCATTACGTATACATTTGCATTTTGGGCAAACCTGGAATCTGATAGAGATTCAATTATTTAAACATTTCACAATGGAATACCTTGACATTGATCGGCAACCACAGTCTCATTAAGAAGCTAAAAGTACTCTAAATCACAATGCCTCATGATTGTGTATCTATCTACTCACGCCTGTAGAAGTGGTTGGCGAATGCTTGAAAAACTCCCCCAGCCTCAGTTGATTAATCAGTGTTTAATCAGTGTTTAGCTGCTAACAGCTGTGGACATCTTTCCTCTCATTTATTCAGTTTGAACACCCAGTCCGTCACGCTCTCCCTCTCTGATCTTCAACCATTATATGTTATTATCCCAGTGAGTTTATTTTTGTTCACTGTGTTTGTGTGTGTGTGTGTGTGCGTGTTTGGGGGGGGGGCATGCGTGCAGTTGCGTCATGCTCTTGGGGGCACAAAGGCCCCCAAATGTGTCTTTTTTTATGTTAAATTTATTACTGAACTTAATTTTTAAGCCCACGATTTATGATTTATAAAAATGACCTGTCAGCTATTTTGCAGAGGGGGCATACTAACTGGACCAGGCAAAGAGTAACCACCCCCAATCTCTATTGTAAGTGGTTATTTCCAAAGTGCATGGAGCAAAGAGATGCCTAGGCCTGATGCCAGATACTTTAGTCCGTGTAGTATTTTCAGTTGAGGAGAGAGTGTAGATTGACACACATAGCGTTTGTTTGCACATTTTGTTACGTTACAGCCTTATTCTAAAATTGATGAAAAAACATGTCTCATCAATCTACACACAGGACCCCATAATGACAAAGCAAAAACAGGTTTTGGAATTTTTTGCTAATTTATATAAAAAAAAAGAAAAGAAATCTAACTACCTTAAGTAAATAAGTATAAGTATTCAGACACTTACCTATGAGTCTCGAAAATGAGCTCAGGTGCATCCTGTTTCCATTGATCATCCTTGAGATGTTTCTACATCTTCATTGGATTCCACCTGTGGTAAATTCTATTGATTGGACATGATTTGGATAGGCACACACCTGTCTATAGAGGCACAGATCTGGGGAAGGGTACCAAAAAAAAAAATTCTGCAGCATTGAAGGTCTCCAAGAACACAGTGGTCTCCAAAGCTTTTGATAAGGTAGACCATTCCATTCTTGTGGGCCGGCTATGGAGTATTGATGTCTCTGAGGGGTCTTTGGGATGGTTTTCTAACTACCTCTCTCAAAGAGTGAGTCAGAAAAGCTGCTGTCTCAGCCACTGCCTGTCACCAAGGGAGTACCCCAAGGGTTGATCTTAGGCCCCATGCTCTTCTCAAATTACATCAACAACATAGCGCAGGCAGTAGGAAGCTCTCTCATCCATTTATATGCAGATGATACAGTTTTATACTCCGCTGGCCCCTCCTTGGATTTTGTGTTAATGCTCGACAACGAAGCTTTCTTAGTGTCCAACAAACTTCCTCTATCCTTAACCATGTTCTATACACCTCCAAAACAAAGGTCATGTGGTTTGGTAAGAAGAATACCCCTCCTCCCATAGGTGTTATTACTACGTCTGAGGGTTAAGAGCTTGAGATAGTCATCTCATACAAGTACTTGGGAGTATGGCTAGACAATGCACTGCCATTCTCTCAGCACATATCAAAGCTGCAGGCTAAAGTTAAATCTAGACTTGGCTTTCTCTATCGTAATCACTCCTCTTTCACCCCAGCTGCCAAACTAATCCTGATTCAAATGACCATCCTACCCATTCTAGATTACGGAGACATAATTTATAGATCGGCAGGTAAGGGTGCTCTCGAGCGGCTAGATGTTCTTTACCGTTCGGCCATCAGATTTGCCACCAATTTTCCTTATAGGACACATCACTGCACTCTATACTCCTCTGTAAACTGGTCACCTCTGTATACCCGTCAAAAGGCCCACTGGTTGATGCATATTTATAAAACCCTCGTAGGCCTCACTCCCCCCTATCTGAGATATCCACTGCAGCCCTCATCCTCCACACACAACACCCATTCTGCCAGTCACATTCTGTTAAAGGTCCCCAATGCACAGACATCCCTGGGTCGCTCCTCTTTTCAGTTCGCTGCAGCTAGCAACTGGAATGAGCTGCAACAAACACTTAAACTGGACAGTTTTATCTCAATCTCTTCATTCAAAGACTCAATCATGGACACTCTTACTGCCAGTTGTGGCTGCTTTGTGTGGTGTATTGTTGTCTCTACCTTCTTGCCATTTGTGCTGTTGACTGTGCCCAATAATGGTTGTACCATGTTTTATGCTGCTGCCATGCTGTGTTGCTACCATGTTGTTGTTATGTTGTGTTGCTACCATGCTGTGTTGTCATGTGTTGCTGCCTTGCTCTTGCTATGTTGCTGTCTTAGGTCTCTCTTTATGTAGTGTTGTCTCTCTTGTTGTGATGTCTGTTTTGTCCTATATTTATATTGTATTCATTTTTTTTTTATCCCAGTACCCCGTTCCCGCAGGAGGCCTTTGGCCTTTTGATAGGCCGTCATTGTAAATAAGAATTTGCTCTTAACTGACTTGCCTGGTTAAATAAAGGTTAAATAAAAGAAAAAGAAAAGCAAAGAAATCTCAAATGGAAGAAGTTAGGAACCCGCAAAACTCTTTCTAAAGCTGGTTGCCCGGCAAAACTAAGCAATCGGTCAGGGAGGTGACCAAGAACCCGATGTTCACTCTGACAGAGCTCCAGAGTTCCTCTGTGAAGAGGGGAGAACCTTACAGAAGGACAATCATCTCTGCAGCACTCCATGTCCTTGAGTGGCCCAGCCAGAGCCCGGACTTGAACCTTATCGAACATCTTTGGAGAGACCTGAAAATAGCTGTGCAGCAACGTTTCACATCCAATCGGACAGAGCTTGAGAGGATCTGCAGAGAAGAATGGGAGAAACTCCCCAAACACAGGTGTGACAAGCTTGTAGCGTCATACCCAAGAAGACTTGAGGATGTAATCGTTGCCAAAGGTGCTTCAACAAAGTACTGAGTAAAGGGTCTGAATACTTATGTACATGTGATATTAGATTTTTGTAATACATTTGAAAAAATGTATAAAAACCTGTTTTTTCTTTGTCATTATGCCCTCTAAAATAATGGCTGCATGTCGTGTGTGTGTGTGTGTGTGTGTGTGTGTGTGTGTGTGTGTGTGTGTGTGTGTGTGTGTGTGTGTGTGTGTGTGTGTGTGTGTGTGTGTGTGTGTGTGTGTGTGTGTGTGTGTGTGTGTGTGTGTGTGTGTGTGTGTAGACCTGTGGTCCTCACAAGGAGAGTAAAACAGCAACAATTCAGAGAAGTAGGGACATTTTGCCAGTCCCAGCAAGGAAAAATGCTATTTTAGGTTAAGGGTTAGTTTAGGGATTAGGGAAAATGGGATTTTGAATGGGAATCAATTGTTTTGTCCCCACAAGGATAATACAACAATAGTTTTCACCTTTACCTGTACTATTTGAAATGAATGGGGCCTCATTCAACAATAGTATCAAGACACATACTCCACAGCTGCTACTTTATTCTTTGGGGTAGAGAATATACTCTATATAGTTTAAATCATATAAACGGTAAACCACACACATATCCTTGCCCACAGCATATATTATTTAATTCATAATGGAAATTCCAAGAGCCTATACTCTCTTAGAGGGCAACCCTTGTGAGAGACCTCCACATGTTCTCGAAGTGTGAAAAATTGAAAACTATTTTCTGGTGGTGTTATTTCTTAGCCTGGTCTGGACCTGGCTTCAAGTCCCAGCTGTTGCTATTTGCTGTATTTTTGCCTTCTAGCAATCTGTGCTCAGTGGGGATATGGGAGTCTTGCTTTGAAAGGTTTTTGCCTGAAGATAAATTGGGTAACCTTCTTCTGTCATTAGCAATACCTTTTCCACCGGTGAACACATAGACATTGGGGGCAGAGAGAGAGCAGAGAGCTGAGGTTGCACAGGAGTTGCTGGTAATTACCGGGTCAGAGCTTTAAACAGCCAAGATACCGAGGCACGTCCAACCAAGACATTTCCGTGTCTGCAATCCATCAAGGCTCTCTTTTTTATAGTCTATAGTCTACTGTGTCTGGACATGTTTAAATGTCGAAACGAACACTGTCTCTTTTTGTGAAGAAGTCTCAACAGTGTCTGTTTCTCCTGGGATACTGCTTTGGGGTATATGTCTTGATCAGGTGACCCAGAGAAGTTAGGAGGTTAAGGCTTGGCCCCGGCTGGGCCTCCAGGAGGTCCAGGAAGCTTGGCAAAGGCCCACCCCGCTCTCCAAGCTCTCTTCCTAGGGAAGAGTCACGATGACAGGCCCTTCATTAGCAACTTTGTACTGGAGACCTGGAAGGCCCCGCACACAATTAATGTTTCTGTGATGGATTACATGGGTGGATTGCGAACAGCGAACATGTCAGTGGGAAAAAGCAGCAAGAGGATGAATCGACTCCCCCGCTCTCGTCCTTTCACTCTCTCTCTCTCCTCTCCCTCACCCCCTCCCTACCCGATCGCAGCACCACATCCTCGTTGACTCTTGCTGATTAAAAAGTCACAATATTTACAACAAGAGTGACTGCAGTCTAGGGAGGTACTATAATAATATAATACTAATAATAATAATATAATTATAATATATATACTGTATATATAGGTAAATTAGCCTCATGCTTTTCCTATCTTACTAATTCTCCCTGAGCTCTCCATCCCGGAATAGATGCTGCCGGGGCTTCTGACAAATGTTAATCTTTATTATGATATTCGCAGGTGGGATCGGGACGGTTTTTAGCCATAAATCAATTACATCATTAATGATGCAGAAAGCACAGAGGAAATGAAGCCCTGCTGCTGGAGCTGCATCATGCTATGAGGCTCACTATTGGTATGCATTTATTCACCTCAACTATAAAACACAATTCAACGTGAATGCTTATTACTTTGCAATTAATATGTTTTTTACATAATAAGTTGGTGTTCTCTCTCTAGTAGCTCGCAAAGGTGAGTGTTATAGGGGTCAATTTGATTCAATAGCGACAGAGATGTGTGTGGTTAGTTGCTTAAAATCCTCTCATTTGGATCTTTGCATTATGCAGTTTTGCAGACATAATATATTAGCTACAGTTGAAGTCGGAAGTTTACATACACATTTCTGACATTTAATCCCAGTAAAAATTCCCTGTCTTAGGTCAGTTAGGATCACCTCTTTATTTTAAGACTGTGAAATGTCAGAACAATAGTAAATAGAATGATTAATTTCAGCTTTTGTTTCTTTCATCACATTTCCAGCATTTCAATTAGTATTTGGTAGCATAGCATTGCCTTTAAATTGTTTAACTTGGGTCAAACGTTTCTGCTAGCCTTCCACAAGCTTCCGACAATAAGTTGGGTGAATTTTGGCCCATTCCTCCTGACAGAGCTGGTGTAACTGAGTCAGGCTTGTAAGCCTCCTTGCTTGCACACGCTTTTTCAGTTCTGCCCACAAATGTTCTATAGGATTGAGGTCAGGGCTTTGTGATGGCCACTGTCCTTAAGCCATTTTGCCACAACTTTGGAAATATTCTTGGGGTCATTGTCCATTTGGAAGACACATTTGCGACCAAGCTTTAACTTCCTGACTGATGTCTTGAGATGTTGCTTCAATATATCCACATAAGTTTCCTGCCTCATGATGCTATCTATTTTGTGAAGTGCACCAGTCCCTCCTGCAGCAAAGCAACCCCACAACATGATGCTGCCACCCCTGTGCTTCACGGTTGGGATGGTGTTCTTAGGCTTGCAAGCCTTCTCCTTTTTCCTCCAAACATAATGATGGTCATTATGGCCAAACAGTTCTATTTTTGTTTCATCAGACCAGAGGACATTTCTCCAAAAAGTACGATCTTTGTCCACATGTGCAGTTGCAAACCGTAGTCTGGCTTTTTATGGCGGTTTTGGAGCAGTGGCTTCTTCCTTGCTGATCGGCCTTTCAGGTTATGTCGATATAGGACTCATTCTACTGTATACATAGAAACTTTCGTGCCTGTTTCCTCCAGCATCTTCACGTGGTCCTTTGCTGTTGTTCTGGGATTGATTTGCACTTTTCGCACCAGGGTACGTTCATCTCTAGGAGACAGAACCCGTCTCCTTCCTGAGCGGTGTGACGGCTGTGTGGTCCCATTGTGTTTATACTTGCGTACTATTGTTTGTACAGTTGAACGTGGCAACTTCAGACGTTTGGAAATTGCTCCCAATGATGAACCAGACTTGTGGAGGTCTACAATTATTTTTCTGGGGTCTTGGCTGATTTCTTTTGATTTTCCCATGATGTCAAGCAAAGAGTCACTGAGTTTGAAGGTAGGCCTTGAAAAGCATCAACAAGTACATCTCCAATTGACTCAAATGATGTCAATTAGCCTATCAGAAGCTTCTAAAGCCATGACATCATTTTCTGGAATTTTCTAAGTTGTTTAAAGGCACAGTCAACTTCTGACCCACTGGAATTGTGATACAGTGAATTATAAGTGAAATAATCTGTCTGTAAACAATTGATTGAAAAATGACTTGTGTCATGCACAAAGTAGATGTCCTAACCGACTTGCCAAAACTATAGTTTGTTATTAACCAGAAATGAGTGGAGTGGTTGAAAAACGAGTTTTAATGACTCCAACCTAAGTGTATGTAAACTTCGGACTTCAACTTTTCCCTTTCTCATTAAGAGTCCAAAAGAACCATACATTTTTAGTACTTCCTTGAGGCAATATATCAACACAAACAAATGAAAACAAAACTAATTGCCATACACTCCATATTTTAAGATGAGATCAAGTGGGCTCAAGTGGCCTGACATTTAGCCTAATTGCAACCGTAATAAATATTTATTGCATTATACAATGTTTGTAGTCAATCATCTTGCAAGGAAGAGTTCCTCTGATGATTCTCATTGCACCAAGCACTGTTATGAAACTTCATTAAAAAAATAATAATAATATTGATGATTGCTGTACTCTAACTGAAAACTGTATGCAGTATATAAGTTCATCCAGTGACCTTCGAACTATCCATGCCATTCATCCCGCTATAGCTCCGTCTAATAAGATTTCCATTCAAAAAGCTCTCAGCTACAGTCTAGTGATCCTGCATACGGAGGATGTGACTTGCTAAATGATATATTTACTTAGAAAAGTAATAAAGCGCGGCCTAGTGTCTGGCAGAGCTGGAATAGATTATGCAGTACAAGCTGTTTTCCTGCCTCTCTTCCTCCCCACTTACTGATCATGTCATCCATCAGGTAAACGCCGAGAAACCAGACGACGACGCCGTGATGCGTTCACACAACATGTTTGGAGGCTCCCTGTCTTCCCATGAAACTTCAAATGTGTGTTTTTATCCACACAGGGATATCGTCTTCACACTGCAGTCCCGTTGTCTCTCTTTCCATCTTCGGCTGTCCTTGTATTGTGCCAACGAGTCTCTCACCTTCTTCTGAGCAAGTCTGGTTCTAAGATGATAGTTTTCCTGTACCTCAGTTGTCCGGGTATTTCGTGCAGAGCTCGCCAACTTTATTTATTTATTTTACCTTTATTTAACTAGGCAAGTCAATTAAGAACAAATTCTTATTTTCAATGACGGCCTAGGAACAGTGGGTTAACTGCCTGTTCAGTGGCAGAACGACAGATTTGTACCTTGTCAGCTCGGGGGTTTGAACTTGCAACCTTCCGGTTACTAGTCCAACGCTCTAACCACAAGGCTACCCTGCCGCCCCACAACTGCCGTTGTATTTCCCTTCGAAAGGGAATGAGGTCATATTCAAGCTGAATCCTTTAGAATTGTTCGTGATATATTTCCTTCATGCTGCTTCAATTGACTTCAAAATACACAATGTAACCCGTGCACATTTTCTTGCGGAAAACACGTCAACATCCCGTTTGAGTCATCACACAGCGTAGTCTTACGTAGGAACAAACATGTGTACACTTTGTGATTGATGTGCTGACCGGTTTCCCGCTATGATGTCTATGTTGTTTTGAGAGGAAAAACATCCCTCATTTGTTCACAACACGTCGTGTCAAATGGATGTTAGTTCAAATTTCAGAAGAACATGTCCCTCCAATCTAAAAGGCTTACCAGTAAAAACAACGACAACAACAACAACAAAACATTTGCTTTGTCACGGCATGAAATGGGCATTGAAGGAGGCTTGATGTTTTATTAGAACCTCCTAAAACTGTTTACAACAACTGTGAATGCTTAGACCTTCTGTTTGCTGCGTCTCATATTCAGTGTTGTGTCAGACCTCAATCACCACGACTAATCCTTAGACTACACCGTGTAAACCGGTGTAGCTGAGTCTTGCTGACTACACCGTGTAAACCGGTGTAGCTGAGTCTTGCTGACTACACCGTGTAAACCGGTGTAGCTGAGTCTTGCTGACTACACCGTGTAAATCGGTGTAGCTGAGTCTTGCTGTGTCAAACTCCCTCTTTCTTCCATTGGTTCAGTCTTGCAGGCAATCTCACTCCAAGGCCTGGGGATGAGCAAGATGTTCAGGGGAGGATGATTTCTCACCCCCCCCCCCCCCCCCCCCGTCTCACTTTGCTGTTGAATGTATCCTCCTGTATGAGAGAGAGAGAGAGAGAGAGAGAGAGAGAGAGAGAGAGAGAGAGAGAGAAAAGAGAAAGAGAGAGAGAGAGAGAGAGAGAGAGAGAGAGAGAGAGAGAGAGAGAGAGAGAGAGAGAGAGAGAGTTAAATTGACAGTTCATGACTAATGTTCAGCTGTCTGCTTTGGCAAATGTGACAGGAAGAAGCTCCATCCTGAAGTTACACAGCCGCTAATTGGACACACACTGAACGCAAGCCAACAACGGATTCATTTAAAACAAATTAGCCGACGTGATAGCCTTAAATTAACCTGAGCTGTTTCCCCACGACCCAACCACGTCTATTTTTCCCACCGTCGCTCGACAAGATTCTACCTGATAATGTAGCATCAGTCTCGGACTCATTTCGCATTCACAGTGAAAGAGAAGTGTGAAGGTATTGTCATTTTTTTTTTTAATCAGTCAAATAACACCACAATGTTGAGTAATTATAACATTTATACAAAAGTCACAAAAGATAACGCATAAACCTACCTCAATGCAACACCTTCACACATGTGTTCATAGCCAGCTAGCATACGTTCACCGGCTACCGTAGCACTGTAGTAACTATCACACTCAACTGAACGACTTGATTAGTGTAGTATTAGCTAGCTACATAGTTGTCTTTGCTGTCTTCGTATCCAAGATAATTGTGTAGCTTAGAGTATGGAGTCTTAGAGTGATAATTGCGTTATTATCGTATTTCGTCGTCCTCCTATCTGCCTAGCAGCTAGCCAGCTAGCATACGTTCACCGGCTACCGTAGCACTGTAGTAACTATCACACTCAACTGAACGACTTGATTAGTGTAGTATTAGCTAGCTACATAGTTGTCTTTGCTGTCTTCGTATCCAAGATAATTGTGTAGTCTTAGAGTGATTATCTTAATTCACCGAGGTTAGCTAGCCAGCTATTTTGTCGTCCTTAACGTAGGAGACACTCCTAGCTAGCCAATAGCCAGCTAACGCCTACTGAATAGAACTTTCGCATTCCGGTCGCATTCCGCTTCGCTCCACAGGTAGTATCACATTTTCATTTAATTTCATTACAGTCCCAACGGTGTGATTTGTTTGATCGTAGCTAGCTACATAGCTAGCTACATAGCCGTCTTTGTTTCAAAGATAATTGTGTAGTCTAGAGCGATTTTCTAGGTTAGCTAGCCAGCTATTGTCGTTCTCCTAACGCAACGTAACGTAACCAACACTGCTAGCTAGCCAGCTAGCTCCCGAAAAGCAGCATTGTAGAAACTTCACACTCAACGGTACGACTTGATTAGGGTAGTGTCAACAACGCAGCTAGCCTACCCCAGCAGTACTGTATCATTTTAATCATTTTAGTCAATTAGATTCTTGCTACGTAAGCTTAACTTTCTGAACATTCGAGACGTGTAGTCCACTTGTCATTCCAATCTCCTCTGCATTAGCGTAGCCTCTTCTCTAGCCTGTCAACTATGTGTCTGTCTATCCCTGTTCTCTCCTCTCTGCACAGACCATACAAACGCTCCACACCGCATGGCCGCGGCCACCTAATCTGGTGGTCCCAGCGCGCACGACCCACGTGGAGTTCCAGGTCTCCGGTAGCCTCTGGAACTGCCGATCTGTGGCCAACAAGGCAGAGTTCATCTCAGCCTATGCCTCCCTCCAGTCCCTCGACTTCTTGGCTCTGACGGAAACATGGATCACCACAGACAACACCGCTACTCCTACTGCTCTCTCTTCGTCCGCCCACGTGCTCTCGCACACCCCGAGAGCTTCTGGTCAGCGGGGTGGTGGCACCGGGATCCTCATCTCTCCCAAGTGGTCATTCTCTCTTTCTCCCCTTACCCATCTGTCTATCGCCTCCTTTGAATTCCATGCTGTCACAGTTACTAGCCCTTTCAAGCTTAACATCCTTATCATTTATCGCCCTCCAGGTTCCCTCGGAGAGTTCATCAATGAGCTTGATGCCTTGATAAGCTCCTTTCCTGAGGACGGCTCACCTCTCACAGTTCTGGGCGACTTTAACCTCCCCACGTCTACCTTTGACTCATTCCTCTCTGCCTCCTTCTTTCCACTCCTCTCCTCTTTTGACCTCACCCTCTCACCTTCCCCCTACTCACAAGGCAGGCAATACGCTCGACCTCATCTTTACTAGATGCTGTTCCTCCACTAACCTCATTGCAACTCCCCTCCAAGTCTCCGACCACTACCTTGTATCCTTTTCCCTCTCGCTCTCATCCAACACTTCCCACACTGCCCCTACTCGGATGGTATCGCGCCGTCCCAACCTTCGCTCTCTCTCCCCCGCTACTCTCTCCTCTTCCATCCTATCATCTCTTCCCTCTGCTCAAACCTTCTCCAACCTATCTCCTGATTCTGCCTCCTCAACCCTCCTCTCCTCCCTTTCTGCATCCTTTGACTCTCTATGTCCCCTATCCTCCAGGCCGGCTCGGTCCTCCCCTCCCGCTCCGTGGCTCGACGACTCATTGCGAGCTCACAGAACAGGGCTCCGGGCAGCCGAGCGGAAATGGAGGAAAACTCGCCTCCCTGCGGACCTGGCATCCTTTCACTCCCTCCTCTCTACATTTTCCTCCTCTGTCTCTGCTGCTAAAGCCACTTTCTACCACTCTAAATTCCAAGCATCTGCCTCTAACCCTAGGAAGCTCTTTGCCACCTTCTCCTCCCTCTTGAATCCTCCTCCCCCTCCCCCCTCCTCCCTCTCTGCAGATGACTTCGTCAACCATTTTGAAAAAGAAGGTCGACGACATCCGATCCTCGTTTGCTAAGTCAAACGACACCGCTGGTTCTGCTCACACTGCCCTACCCTGTGCTCTGACCTCTTTCTCCCTCTCTCTCCAGATGACATCTCGCGTCTTGTGACGGCCGGCCGCCCAACAACCTGCCCGCTTGACCCTATCCCCTCCTCTCTTCTCCAGACCATCTCCGGTGACCTTCTCCCTTACCTCACCTCGCTCATCAACTCATCCCTGACCGCTGGCTACGTCCCTCCTGTCTTCAAGAGAGCGAGAGTTGCACCCCTTCTGAAAAAACCTACATTCGATCCCTCCGATGTCAACAACTACAGACCAGTATCCCTTCTTTCTTTTCTCTCCAAAACTCTTGAACGTGCCGTCCTTGGCCAGCTCTCCCGCTATCTCTCTCAGAATGACCTTCTTGATCCAAATCAGTCAGGTTTCAAGACTAGTCATTCAACTGAGACTGCTCTTCTCTGTATCACGGAGGCGCTCCGCACTGCTAAAGCTAACTCTCTCTCCTCTGCTCTCATCCTTCTAGACCTATCGGCTGCCTTCGATACTGTGAACCATCAGATCCTCCTCTCCACCCTCTCCGAGTTGGGCATCTCCGGCGCGGCCCACGCTTGGATTGCGTCCTACCTGACAGGTCGCTCCTACCAGGTGGCGTGGCGAGAATCCGTCTCCTCACCACGTGCTCTCACCACTGGTGTCCCCCAGGGCTCTGTTCTAGGCCCTCTCCTATTCTCGCTATACACCAAGTCACTTGGCTCTGTCATAACCTCACATGGTCTCTCCTATCATTGCTATGCAGACGACACACAATTAATCTTCTCCTTTCCCCCTTCTGACGACCAGGTGGCGAATCGCATCTCTGCATGTCTGGCAGACATATCAGTGTGGATGACGGATCATCACCTCAAGCTGAACCTCGGCAAGACGGAGCTGCTCTTCCTCCCGGGAAGGACTGCCCGTTCCATGATCTCGCCATCACGGTTGACAACTCCATTGTGTCCTCGTCCCAGAGCGCTAAGAACCTTGGCGTGATCCTGGACAACACCCTGTCGTTCTCAAATAACATCAAGGCGGTGGCCCGTTCCTGTAGGTTCATGCTCTACAACATCCGCAGAGTACGACCCTGCCTCACACAGGAAGCGGTGCAGGTCCTAATCCAGGCACTTGTCATCTCCCGTCTGGATTACTGCAACTCGCTGTTGGCTGGGCTCCCTGCCTGTGCCATTAAACCCCTACAACTCATCCAGAACGCCGCAGCCCGTCTGGTGTTCAACCTTCCCAAGTTCTCTCACGTCACCCCGCTCCTCCGCTCTCTCCACTGGCTTCCAGTTGAAGCTCGCATCCGCTACAAGACCATGGTGCTTGCCTACGGAGCTGTGAGGGGAACGGCACCTCAGTACCTCCAGGCTCTGATCAGGCCCTACACCCAAACAAGGGCACTGCGTTCATCCACCTCTGGCCTGCTCGCCTCCCTACCACTGAGGAAGTACAGTTCCCGCTCAGCCCAGTCAAAACTGTTCGCTGCTCTGGCCCCCAATGGTGGAACAAACTCCCTCACGACGCCAGGACAGCGGAGTCAATCACCACCTTCCGGAGACACCTGAAACCCCACCTCTTTAAGGAATACCTAGGATAGGATAAAGTAATCCTTCTCCCCCCTCCCCCCTTAAAAGACCTAGATGCACTATTGTAAAGTGGCTGTTCCACTGGATGTCATAAGGTGAAAGCACCAATTTGTAAGTCGCTCTGGATAAGAGCGTCTGCTAAATGACTTAAATGTAATGTAAATGTAAATGTAGATGCATAAATGCATGAACGAATTAACAAGTGACGATGATTTCTAAGGCATTATGAAGGATGAGATAGACACAGAGCTGTAATGCTCAGTGGAAAAAAGGAATGCCTCTGTTCAAGACGTCATTTACCAAAATGAGATTCCGGTTTAAAAAAAATGTCCATTAACCATAATCCAGAAAATAATTCACCTTTCCTGCAGGATCCTTTACTCAAATGCAGATCCTACATCTGTACTGAGATGTTCAGTACAGATAGATACCACACTTTTCTTTTATATTCTTCTGCCTTTTATGAGGGCCTGTCAGCATACATGAATACACACATCAAACACACCACATTGATAGAAACCTGTTTCAAGGGCTGTGCACATGAGGCAGGATGGGGTCCAGATAATGAACATGGTTCAGTCAAAACAGGGTTGTCAGAAGCTGGGGGAAAAATACATGTCTGATGAGGACAGACAGACTGGATTCTCCTCCTCCTCCCTCCTCTTCTCCACCTGTCCTCCTCCTCCCTCCTCTTCTCCACCTTTCCTCCTCGTCCCTCCTCTTCTCCACCTGTCCTCCTCCTCCCTACTCTTCTCCACCTGTCCTCCTCCTCCCTACTCTTCTCCACCTGTCCTCCTCCTCCCTCCTCTTCTCCACCTGTCCTCCTCCTCCCTCCTCTTCTCCACCTTTCCTCCTCCTCCCTCCTCTTCTCCACCTGTCCTCCTCCTCCCTACTCTTCTCCACCTGTCCTCCTCCCTCCTCTTCTCCACCTTTCCTCCTCCTCCCTCCTCTTCTACACCTGTCCTCCTCCTCCCTACTCTTCTCCACCTGTCCTCCTCCTCCCTCCTCTTCTCCACCTGTCCTCCTCCTCCCTCCTCTTCTCCACCTTTCCTCCTCCTCCCTCCTCTTCTCCACCTGTCCTCCTCCTCCCTCCTCTTCTCCACCTTTCCTCCTCCTCTCCCCTCAGTCGGATATCAAAGGATCAAAAAGGTTACGAACTTGCACCTGCCATATAGTAGAGACACACAACCGGCAACCATCTGCACACACACACACACACACACACACACACACACACACACACACACACACACACACACACACACACACACACACACACACACGCACACGCACGTGCACACGCTCACGCGCACACAAGCACACAGACACACGCACACAGGAGGAAAGAGACATGCTTTCATGATAGTTTCCATCATCTGGCTCGGGATCTTTGAAGATACGTTCTGTCATTTTTTCCCCCTCCCATCACACCATACTGGTTCTTTCACCATTTCTTTAAGTACACCTGTGACATTTTCTGTCAGCTGAACCCAAAGACCTTTCTGTGTCGTTCTCCGTGTCACATCTGAGACGTCTCACTGCGATTTCAAAATATGATTCACATACGGCTGGCTCACTCCTCACAGGCTAGTCTGGTGGGGGAAGATATGGTGCTCATTAACATACTTTCCCCCCTACTAACAGTGCCTTCACAAAGTATTCACACCCCATGACCTTTTCCACATCTTGTTTCGTTACAGCCTGAATTTAAAATGGATTCATTTTACATTTTGTGTCACTGGCCGACACACCATACTCAATAATGTCGAAGTGGAATTGTGTTTTTAGAATTTTTTACAAATTAATTGCAAATGAAAAGTTGAAATGTCTTGAGTCAATAAATATTCAACCCCTTTGTTACGAGATTCCTAAATAAGTTCAGGAGTAACTATTTGCTTAACAATTCACATAATAAGTTGCAAGGACTCTGTGTGCAATGGTACTGTTTATGATGTTTGAATGGCTACCTCATCTTTGTATCCCACACATACAATTATCTACAGTATGAGGTCCCTCAGTCGAGCAGTGAATTTCAAACACAGATTCAACCACAAAGACCAGGGAGTTTTTCGAATGCCTCTCAAAGAAGGGCAACTATTGGGAGATGGGTAAAAAAAAACTGTCACTACAAAAATATATAACTTAGTTGCCGGAGAGGAAGGAAACCGCTCAGGGATTTCACCATGAGGCCAATAGTGCCTTTAAAACAGTTACCAAGTTGATTGCCTATTATAGGAGAAAACCGAGGATGGATCAACAACATTGTAGTTACCTCACAATGCTAACCTTTGATCCCGAGTGGCGCAGCGGTCTAAGGCACTGCATCTCAGTGCAAGAGGCGTCACTACAGTCCCTGGTTCAAATCCAGGCTGTATCACATCCGGCTGTGATTGGGAGTCCCACAGGGCTCACAATTGGCCCAGAATCATCTGAGTTTACCCGGGGTAGGCCGTCATAGTAAATAAGAATTTGGTCTTAACCGATAATTAAAAGGTTAAATTAAAATTCAATGACGGAGTGAAAAGAAGGAAGCCTGTACAGAATACAAATATTCCATAACATGCATCCTGTTTGTAATAAGGCACTAAAGTAAAAATGTGGCAAAGAAATTAACTTTATCTCTTGAATACAAAGCGTTACGTTTGGAGCTAATCCAACACAACACATCACTGAGTACAGATGTAGGATCTTAATTTGAGCCAGCTTGTTACACCAGGAAAATAATCCTACAGTAAAAGGAAATGTGGATTATAATTAATAGACATTTTCTGTTAGGGCAAAAATCATCAAGTCTGTCATTTCTATGTGGAAATTACAATCGTTAGAAGCCTTTTAAACTTAAAATGCACTACAAGTTTGCATTTCCTGCTGGGCAGGAAGAATCTCAGCAACAAAAGAGTTGTACAGCACTTTGAGATATCAGCTGATGTACGAAGGGCTATATAAATACATTTGATTTGATTTGATTTGATCAAATTAAGATCCTACATCGGTACCAATCTCATATATGCAAGCATGGTGGTGGCTGCATCGTCCTCTGGGTATGCTTGTCATTGGCAAGGACTAGGGAGGGGGTTTTTTTGTTGATAAAAATGAATGGAATGAAGCGAAGCACAGGCAACACCTGGTTCAGTCTGCTTTCCAAAAGACACTAGGAGACAAATTCACCTTCCAGCAGGACAATAACTATAAACACAAGGCCAAATCTACAGTAGACATGCATAGCAAGACAACATTAAATGTGGCCTAGTTAGGGTTTCGACTTAAATCGGCTTGAAAATCTATAGCAGGACTTGAAAATGGCTGTCTAGCAATGATCAACAAACAACTTGACAGAGCTTGAAGAATCTTCTAAAGAATAATTAGCAAATGTTGTACCATCCAGGTGTGCAAAGATTTATCCAGCAAGACTCACAGCTGTAATTGCTGCCAAAGGTGATTATAACATGTATTAACACAGGGGATTGAATACTTATGTAATCAAGATATATTAACATGTTATTTTTAATTAATCTTTTACAAATGTTAGAATTTGTCTTCCACTTTGCCATTACAGAGTATTTTGTGAAAGATCGTTGACAAGAAATGACAATTAAATCCATCAAAATCCCACTTTGTAACACAACAAAATGTGTAAAAAGTCAAGTGGTGTGAATTATTTTCGAAGGCACTGTAAATCATAGGCAGATGTCATTAGAATTTATAAATACAGTAAAACTCCTCCTCCATGCTCTTTTGGGGTTTGTTTGTTGTAAAGTCCCCCTTTGGAAAGCTCAGACTCATCAGTATCTCCCAGTATATCATATTCCATTTTGCGAGCCCACGGTGGACTGTTTAATTGCCCCTGAAAATCAAATAGGTTTGGTCCCTGAGGGAGCATATAATTGCACACGCCTCGTACATAAATCAGCCGCTTAGGCCGCTGGAAGGTGGTGGTGTGGTGGCAGTTATATGGAGGCTTGGCTGCGCCACATGGCTGTCGGGAGGAAATGGAACTGTCGGAGGCATGAAATAGTGTGACAGCCGCGTCACTTTGAGGCTGCTGCTCCTCCATTTAATTATCATACCGGAACAAAGAGTGTCCCAGCTGGCCTGCCGCTGCCATGCGTCTCCCCTGGCTGACACTGCCCATGTGGGAGTGTGTTTTGGGGAGGAGTGTGAGGGTGGTTTGTGTTTGTGTTTATGTAGATCATGAGGAAGGCAACAGGTACCACCATACTGCAGCTGAAGCGGTGTGTGTTTGTGTGTGTGCGTGTGCATGCATTTCTGTGTGGATTTGAGTGTGTGTTTGTGTGTGTGCCTGGCACAAGGTCAACAGGTACAGCTGTACTGCAGAGGGAACTCACATGTGAGGAAGGTGTAGCTTTTTTCTGTAGCTCACATGGTAACCAAGAGACTACTAGTCAGTCAAACTAATGAGGAGTCAAATCAACGTGAATCTGCAGAGAGAGAGAGAGAGAGAGAATGTGTGTGTGTGTGTGTGTGTGTGTGTGTGTGTGTGTGTGTGTGTGTGTGTGTGTGTGTGTGTGTGTGTGTGTGTGTGTGTGTGTGTGTGTGTGTGTGTGGGTGCACTCTCAGTCCACATTTACCGGTCCCAGGGTCTTCTAAGGTAAGGCTATAAGAGCCGTAGCTTAGAAATGTGTTCCTCTTATTGATTTGTGTGTGTGTGGTGTGCACTCTCAGTCCACATTTACCGGTCCCAGGGTCTTCTAAGGTAAAGCTATAAGAGCCGTAGCTTAGAAATGTGTTCCTCTTATTGATTTGGGTCTGGTTGTAACCTCATATCAGGGCTTGCAACGTTCTCCACCGCATTAAGCCCCAGCTCTAATTCAACTTCCCTGGTCCTATTGCTCTGACATGTCAAAATGCATCAGTCAGTTTAATGGAGCTGTGAGATGGAGAACAATTATTACTGGCTGGAAAGCCTGTGACCTTGTAGGAACGACTGAGCAAACCCTCCTCTCCTTTTTCCATGTTCCTTGCCCAGACCAGCCACACTAATTGCCACACGAAGAGGAGCTAACAGCGTATCAATGCAGCAAAGCATCTTGTGTTAGTGTGACCTACTTTGCTGACCACGTGGGCCATACGTTTGTTTTAATTAAAAGCCCAGGTAAGTTGCAGCCAAGGTTAGATGATGGACATTGCATAAAGAACCTGAAACACTGAGTAGGCATTAAGTACACAAATATACTAGCCTAAAATAATGTATAGTAATATCTTTATAATAGACCACAGCAATCAAACATTTCTACATTTGATTTTTGAGTGGCTTTTTTTTTAAGCCTTTCTTGATATTTTTTAAATATTTTTTTTAATCAAAAGCCAGGGGGCTACTCTTTACTAAGGTTGACTTTGATATTCCTTTGAAAAAACATGTTTCTCTGGCTCCTCTGAAATACAAAGAGAGAAAGTTGGAAACCATAAGCCGATTTCAAAATCCTCTCTCCTGCTCCGAATCAAAATGGTCTTCCTTTGAACGTTTTAGACAGGAAATTGTAAACCGTTAAAAAAAATACTGTCATTTTTACAGTACATTACTGGCAGCACAGTAGCCAGCAGATTACTGTAAATGTACAATAATATACTGCCAGCGCGGAAGCCTGTAAATTACTGTAAATTTCCAGGACCTTTACTGTAACACAGATTTACAGAATATTACTGAAACAACTAACTACAGCAACATGCTGTATTTATAGAATTTACAGTGCATTAACAGAAGCACAGTGGTTAGTAAACTGTTGCAGATGTATAGTGCAGGTAGCTAGTGCCAACAACGGGCAGTATTTCTGTTACATGTATTTGATATATGTATTTCAATACCTATTTTGTCTTTTGTATTTCACTGGCCTGAACTACAATTCATGTGGCCTATTTTGGACCAGTTTAATTAGAATACATGTATTTTTGTATTTTATAACACAAATGCATACTTGCAAATAGCCCGCTTAACTACAACATTCTCTGTACCAGTAACATAATATTTCTACTTCCTATGACTGTGGTATGTTCTTGTTTACCTTTAACACGGACTCTAAGTCAGTCTGGAGAAGAGCGTCTGCTAAATGACACCCAGCAGTTTTGCTTTCCAAATGTTCATTTTTAACATTTACATTTTAGTAATTTAGATGGGGATTAAGAAATCATAGGCCCCGGGGCTTTGTTTTTCCAGTGGCACATTGACTCACCTACAATAACGATGGAGATGAAGCCATAGTCTACTCAAGGTGATGGCCGATCCGCTCGCTGGGGCAATCTCAAGATGAGCTGCTTTGAAAAAAAGTGCTGCTGTTAGTTACAAATTGTGAGTCGTTGAGAAAACGTGTTTCTATTGGTTCTACAGACAGATTAGTCTTCTCTTTTCAGCAGCATTTGCTTTCCAAACTGTACGTTTTTCGCGGGCAAAAAAAAAAAGGAGGCAAACAGATAGCTGCAGTTCCCATTCAAATCAGGACTGGCATCTATTGCTGGTGTACCAATGAGTTTAACAGTCAAATTGCCAGGGTGAGGCTACAAAATCCTTCAATGGATTATACTGCAGCAAGCTGTAGCCTATATATGGCACACAAGGCTGCCCGAACTGTGGCCTTCCTGACTGTAGGCATACAGGTAACTGCCAAAAATAAAGGAAACACTTGCTTCTTGGGCACACCACTGACCTGGGCCCAGACGGCCTGGGTCCACCAGCGGCTTCATTTAGCAGATGCTCATGTCCAGAGCAACTTAGAGTCAGTGCATTCACCTAAGGTTGATAAAAACCTCATATCAAAGTCATTAGAAAGTACAATGGTCTTCGGCATATCCTGTATTTGTAACAAGACTCCTTTTGAATGTATCTTAGCCTATCTCTGGCTAGTCCATGTTATGTTACCGTAATATTCACAGTAACTAAATCACCAGCTTCCTGTACATTACTGAAACATGCAGAGCAATGACATTACAAAACTGTAAAATTAGCCTGCTATACTGTAAGAAAGTAAATGCGACTGTATTCATGCTGGTATTTTACTGTAATTATATGGGATTAGCGCAAGCAGGTTGGCTGCTAGGCATTTTGATATTACAGCATATTTATGAACATTTGGTGTTTTATATCACTTGCACTTCTAGAGGCCTTAGCAAAGGCTTCCAAACCGGATATGATTACAGGGGCAAAAAAAACTTGAATTCAAACATTAAAGGTTTAAGACCCACGGTCACTTATTGTCCACAAAATATATTCAATAACAAATAGAGTCACTTAGAAGGCACGCCTCAAAAATATGTTAAAGAGACAAACATTTCTTTCCCCTCCCTTTCCACAATGCACCACGATTTACAGAATGCTGCAGTAAATTATACGGCAGAACAGCAATACAGTACTATGTTGTTCAATTGCATTTGAACTACAACATATGTATTACAACATACCAATAACTATTTGGTGTTTCATATTACCGACACTTGTAGAGGCCTTCACAGTGGATTCTAAATCTGGCAGAGACTGCGGGGCGAAACACATCAAAAGGGACATGGCTAAACACTCAACCATTAAAGGTTTGAGACTTGCTGCCAATCTGATCTGTCCCCTATGTACATTTAATTGTTAGGGAACTACTACCACATATCACTTAAATTGGTACCTCACTCTTACTTACAAAGGTGCAACAAGTATAGCCTCTTTTATAAGGCACACCTCCAAATGTGCTAATGAGCCAGAGATTCTTTCGCTGCTCACAACATTTTCCCACAATGCACCGTAATTCACAGTATGCTGCTGTAAATATAGAATAAAAAAGATAATACAATACTTTACTGTAAAATGTTATTGTAACATTGCATAATGCATTATTCTGTACAGTACTATAATACAGAATTACAGTAGCTAACTGTAAAAGTTTTGCTGTAAATTTACAGCAATTTGTCACAGTGTATGTCCTGTAGTTGGCAACATCTCAGATCTCACCCCCTGCAGATGAATCACTGGGCACAATGCAAATAGACTGTGGCATTTGCGCATCACTCAGCCATGCCATCTTGGTGAGGAAAGAGAGGGGATATTGAAAGTTTTTGCTTACACAGCACTGTTTACCACAAATCATTTATCTACGTGGACCCATAAATCCTTGAGATATTTCTACCTCGGTCTATATGATGAAAACTTCTCTCTCTCTCTCTCTCTCTCTCTCTCTCTCTCTATACAGTTACGAACTATCATTGAGTATGATGTCTGTATGATGTAAATGTCTCTCTCTCTCTCCCCGTCTCTCCCTCTCTCTCTGTCTCTCTCACACTCTCTCTCTCCCTCCCTTCTACAAGAAATTAGCAACGTTGGCACGTCCTGCAGGGTTTTCTTCCTTCTCGTTCTCCCTCAGACGGACAGATGGATGGAGTGACTGACTGGGGGAGATTGTTGACCTGTCTGATCTGTCTGCCTCGACGTGTTGACCTCAGCAGCCTATACTTGTATCAGGATCTATGAAATGCCATCTGGCCACTGGGTTCTGCCTGGCCCTCAGCAAACATTGACTCTGATAGGATCATCAGCCTGTCGCTGAGATGGCCATGACAGCTCTCTGTGCGTTTTCTTGTTTTTTTTGTGCATGCGTGCTTACGGTGTGTGCTTGTGCCTGCGTATGTGGGTGTGTGCATGCGTAAGTGTGTGTGTGTGTGCTCTGCAGGCATGGGGTTATCTCACTGATGTCGGACACTGGAGAGGTTTAGCTAGCTGCTGGGGCGCTGGCCACACACATACCTGCATGAGAAACAGCGACTGTATCTTATACCTGCAAGTGTTGTCTGTCCTTGTGTGAAGCACCTACTGTTAATTTACCCTATATGGCTTCTGTATGGTTGTGCCAATGATTGTGGTGCTCTGTGGTTTGTAAGCACAAAGCACACTGTTCTCTGTGCCTGTAAAATACACTATTATCCATTAAATGGCTGGTTAAATAAAGATGAAATATAAATCATTAAAATACACTGTGGTTGGTTGCCCTATGGTTGCCCTGCATACCAGTCTACACCAGGCAGACTCAGTCTGCCTCTGTGTACCGTACGGTACATGTACTACATGGTGGCAGGTTGTTGATACATTGTTTCATGGTTGTTGGTAGGTACAGTGTGTGCCCACGGATGTCTCCTTCGCTGTTGCTCTGTCTGTTGATGTAGATGTTGGGCTCTGAGGGCATGTTTCTAGTTTCTAGAAGCTTTGGGAGGAGCTGGTGCAAACCGCTAATGGATCTTCACACACACGGTAACGCAGGAAGTGTTTTTCGAACAGGGTCCCTCTTTTCAAACCTCCAACCTTCAGCCAGCCAGCCTGCTTCATACATTCACCCAGCTTGTTGCTTTTATCACAGGTGTTCTTTAATGAGAGTGGTTTATTCACTAGCCCCGTCCTGAATGCAGCATCCGCAAGGCAATCACTGTTTGTCTCTTTCTCCTGAAAGGATTGCATTCTGCCTCCCCTTTGCCTGAGCACTTTGTATCATAAGCAAAATAAGCAACTGCATAATTATTTGATTTGCAATTCAGTGGCGACAGTTAGGGGAAACGGTCTTGCCAACAGCAAGTCTGTGAATGTCTAATAGGAAGAATAATAAAGAGAGTATCAATATAACATATAGGCTAGCCTATAGTTATGATAATAAGGGACTGACCTATTTTCATTATCATGTGAATTGCAAAGATGGCGCCGCAGGAGATGGCTGCCGTTTTACGATCCCGTAACCAATTGTCCCATTGTGTATGTTTTTTAGTTAATTTGTACGTAATGTTTCTGCCACCGTGTCTTATGACTGAAAAGAGCTTCTAGATATCTGGACAGCGATTACTCACCCCGTGCTGGAGGAATACTTTTTCTTCAACCTCAGGACGAGTATGGAGAGCTGACTCAGGTGACATCAAATCCCGGACTCGCTCCGTCGGGCGGATGTCGTGCCTCATGCACCAACTCCCTCATTACTCTCTCCTCCAATCTCCCCATTAACTCCTTCACTGTCTGCTTCGCTCCCTTCGCTCACCTCCAATTCCACCCCGACTGGCTCTGGTACCATCGGCGGCTCCTTACGGTAAGCACGGGGAGTTGGCTCAGGTGACTCCTGACTCTGCCACACTCCCCGTGTGCTTCCCCCCAATTTTTTTGGGGGGCTGCCTCTCGGGCTTCCTTGCCAGCCATGCTAACTCCTCGTAGTGTTGCCGCTCAGCCTTAGCTGCCTCCAGTTCCTCCTGCGGACGGCGATACTACCCAGCCTGTGCCCAGGGTCCCTTGCCTTCCAGTATCTCCTCCCATGTCCATTTCTCCAGATAGCGCTGCTCCTCCTTACTACGCTGCTTGGTCCTTTGGTGGTGGGTAGTTCTGTATCGACTGTTGGTGGAAGAAGGTGAGGACCAAGGTGCAGCGTGGTACATGTTCATATTTTTATTTGGAACTGAACAAAGAGCACAACCGAAACAGTTCTGTCTGGTGCAGACACAAAAACAGAAAGGAACTACCCACACCACACAGGTGGGAAAAGGCTACCTAAGTATGGTTCTCAATCAGAGACAACGATAGACAGCTGCCCCTGATTGAGAACCACACCTGGCCAAACAACACAGAAATCCAAAACATAGAAAATGAACATAGAATGCCAACCCTAGTCACACACTGGCCTAACCAAAATAGAGAATAAAAGCCTCTCTATGGCCAGGGCGTGACAACAGGTCCCTAGCGGGCCAACACAATATGACACGTGATACACAAAATGGGGATTTCAAAAGAGAGACAGAGTGAGAGAGAAACACACACTTGCGTGCATTTGTCAGCTATGCTGATTTGAACCCTAACCTTGCAACCAACCTGCCTCTCTTATGGGTCAGAATATAATGATGAAATTACGTGTTGAAGGTCTCCGATGGGTGTCTCTGTGTGGACCGGATTCAGACTTCTCTGATGACGATCCGTCTTCGGTTACTGAGTGTAACTCTCTGTTTCTCCTCACGATGTCAGTGTCTTCACTCTTAGTGGTCTGTTTCCTCGCCCTTGCTCTGAAAAGCGTGTGAAGGAAAACAGTGTAGAGTCCTTAGAGATTGGTGACCGGTTGGTCCTGCTTGAATTCACCCCCTTTAGATACAGCTACTCGTCCGTAGCATAGGTTGTTAAAAGGTTCCTTTGTCTTCTTCAACCTCGTGTTGCGTTTTGGGTTTGCTTACCACTCAGACCTTGGCTGCAGCTTAGGGTCACTTAGTCTAATATGTTCATTCTTAACTCACATGTTTTATACCCTCGGGACAGAATTGGGCATTTCCGCCTTTTTAGTGCAATTCTCTGGGTGTACCAAGTTACGAGGCAAGGTCTGGATTTTACTCAGATCCAATTTCACATTTCATCTTCACAAAAACATCCTATTTGATCTGAACATTTTCCACACAAGGTAACAATATGCAAACATCAGGCACATATTAGGAAAACGCTTAAAGTTACAATGTTTTCATTATAACGTCATCCTTTAACTTTTAATAACAACAAAAATGACGTTCATTTTCATATTCCATCTATCGTCATTACCACCATTGTGGCTGACGAAACCTATTGTCCCAAAGTTCATTTATTGCATGTTAATATTCTGAGGCCGGTTCTTCTTACTGAGAGGACAGAGGATTTTTTTCTGCTGCCTTAAGATTTACAATGGGTGTGAGGTGTCATGAAACCCCCCCATCTCCATACCTCTCAATCTCTTCCCCTCTGGTGGGTGTGAGAGATCTCTCTGCAGGATTGTGGTCCACGGTAACCTGACCCGAGCAGGCCAGTCATGACAGGTAAGACAAGGGGTGGCGATCTATGTATATTTGTAAACAAAAGCTGGTGCACAAAATCTAAGGAAGTCTCGAGGTTTTGCTCGCCTGAGGTAGAGTATATCATGATAAGCTGTAGACCTCACTCTTTTACCTAGAGAGTTTTCATTTGTATTTTTCGTAGCTGTCTACATACCACCACAAACAGATGCTGGCACTAAGACCGCACTCAATGAGCTGTATATGGCCATAAGTAAACAGGAAAATGCTCACCCAGAGGCGGTGCTCCTAGTGGCAGGAAAACTCAAATCCGTTTTACCTCATTTCTATCAGCATGTCGGGAAAAAAACTCTAGACCACCTTTACTCCACACAGAGAGACACGTACAAAGATTTCCCTCGCCCTCCATTTGG
The DNA here is from genome assembly GCF_034236695.1 of Oncorhynchus nerka. Lineage (NCBI taxonomy): Eukaryota > Metazoa > Chordata > Actinopteri > Salmoniformes > Salmonidae > Oncorhynchus > Oncorhynchus nerka. The sequence continues at coordinate 34,199,517 of NC_088403.1, forward strand.
CAAATCTGACGATAATTATATCCTCCTGATTCCTGCTTACAAGCAAACAACTATAGCAGGAAGCACCAGTGACTTTGTCAATAAGAAAGTGGTCAGATGAAGCAGATGCTAAGCTACAGGACTGTTTTGCAAGCACAGACTGGAATATGTTCCAGGATTTTTCCAATTGAGGAGTGCAACCACATCAGTCACTGGCTTCATCAACAAATGCATTGATGACTTAAAATGCATTGTTGGTTAAAGGCTTGTAAGTAAGCATTTCACTGTTGTATTCGGCTCATGTGACAAATAACATTTCATTTGATTTGAATTGTATCAATCCCATGTGATTTTCGAAACCTACCACCTCAGTGGATATGGAGAATGCAGCAATTGCATATACAGTTAAAGTATTAGTGACCTTTGTGAATATGAAAATCTATTTTGGTTATCATAACAAAATCCCACCTCTTTGCCGAGTGCCTGGAATCCAGCTACTTCAGAATATTTGTTAATTTGGCATTGAGCTTGATTTCTTCTTTTTTTTAAACTATTGAGTAGGGGATTGAACGAGTGGTTACAGTCAGAGTTGGGGTAATTTTCTAGAGGAGAAGGCCAAAGAGATGCAAGTAGCTACTTCTGAAATAACAGAGGGAATTGTGGTCATAGAGGGAGTCACTGAAGAGTTGTGTTTTTTTTCCTTTCGTTTTTGGGATTCAATGTGGATAGACACTGAGGTCGACATTCAACATCATAGCTCCCAAATAGATCCTTTATTGTTTAACCGACATCTGAAAACATCCATTCGGCATTTTCCTGCATTCCTCTACAAATACAAGTCCTCCTGTTTTTTTATTGACCCCAGTGGGTGTGTGTGTGCGTGCTACCGCTTTTGCTTGGCAAATAAACACACACTCCAAGACTTAGTTGATTCCGATGGCTTATTTTGACCAGAGTTAAATGAGATATCTGTTAGGAGATTGGGTAATAGAAATACAACAAGAAGCTCCAATAAGATGCCAGCCGGTTTGTTGTTTTTCATTTGAGGATGTCCTGTCCTGATTCCACTGGCTGATTGGTTATGTCCTTTTACAGTGAGCTAGCTCATTTATCCGCCCTGCAAATAAAAAGCTATTTAGCTCTCGACTGGTCCCTCTGCCATAGCCATTTGGCAGGTGGCACAAGCATAGCTCTCCATCAAAAACAAATCTATAAAGGCAAATAGAAGGAGTGGGGCCTGCTAGCCCACTGTAATACAAATGGATGTGTGATAAGGCTCCTATCCCATCGCGCCATCAGGGTGTAAATGTGTTGTTGTGCTTTTCTGTCAGTTTCTGGTTTCTCAGAGTGTGATTGTTTGTGTTGTAGCTATATTGAGTTTAACTAACTGATCTGACAAGGACCAACTCGCAGGCTAGAACTAGGGTCTGTTGTTTTTTCTAGACCATGCCATGTTCTAGAAAAACTCCTGTTCCTATTTGCTGTATGATATACTGGGTAAATATTCATACTGACATGTACAGTAATGATGTCACATAGCTGGACAATTTCCACTCTGGGCTCCCGAGTGGCGCAATGGTCTAAGGCACTGCATCTCAGTGCTAGAGGCATCACTACAGACTCTGGTTTGACTCCAGGCTGTATCACAACCGGTGGTGATTGGGAGTCCCATAGGGCGGCGCATAATTGGCCCAGCATCGTCCGGGTTTGGCCGGAAATGTGTTCTTAACTGACTTGCCTCGTTAAATAAAGGATACAAATCTTTTATGGAAGTTATTATAGACTTTAAATAATTCTGTTGATGCAACTGAACTATTGCCCCCTCCAACATGATTTATTTACTCCTACTCATCAAATTCTTGCATTTTTCATTTTCATGCTGACTGTTGCGCCAACGGATTTAGTACCAGCAGCCAAGCAGCAGTAAACATGTACAGTTGAAGTCGGAAGTTTACATACACCTTACGCCAAATACATTTCAACTCAGTTTTTCACAATTCCTGACATTTAATCCTAATAAAAATTCCCCTGTCTTAGGTCAGTTAGGATCACCACTTGATTTTAAGAATGTGAATTGTCAGAATAATAGTAGAGAGAATGATTCACATTCCCGGTGGGTCAGAAGTTTACATACACTCAATTAGTATATGGTAGCGTTGCCTTTAAATTGTTTAACTTGGGTCAAACGTGTCGGGTAGCCTTCCACAAGCTTCCCACAATAAGTTGGGTGAATTTTGGCCCATTCCTCCAGACAGAGCTGGTGTAACTGAGTCAGGTTTGTAGGCCTCCTTGCTCGCACACGCTTTTTTCAGTTCTGCCCACAAAATGTCTATAGGATTGAGGTCAGGGCTTTGTGATGGCCACTTCAATACCTTGACTTTGTTGTCATTAAGCAATTTTGCCACAACTTTGGAAGTATGCTTGGGGTCATTGTCCCTTTGGAAGACACATTTGTGACCAAGCTTTAACTTCCTGACTGATGTCTTGAGATGTTGCTTCAATATATCCACGTAATATTCCTTCCTCATGGTGCCATCCATTTTGTGAAGTGTACCAGTCTCCTTCCTGAGCGGTATGACTGCTGCATGGTTCCATGGTGTTTATACTTGGATACAATTGTTTGTACAGCTGAATGTGGTACCTTCAGGCATTTGGAAATTGATCCCAAGGATGAACCAGACTAGTGGAGGTCTACAATTGTTTTCTGAGGTCTTGGCTGATTTCTTTTGATTTTCCCATGATGTCAAGCAAAGATGTAGTGAGCTTGAAGGTAGGCCTTGAAAAGCATCCACAGGTACACCTCCAATTGACTCAAATTATGTAAATTAGCTTATCAGAAGCTTCTAAAGCCATGACATAATTTTCTGGAATTTTCCAAGTTGTTTAAAGGCACAGTCAACTTAGTGTCTGACCCACTGGAATTGTGATACAGTGAAATAATCTGTCTGTAAACAATTGTTGGAAAAATTACTTGTGTCATGCACAAAGTAGATGTCCTAACCGACTTGCCAAAACTATAGTTTGTCTTCAAGAAATTAGTGGAGTGGTTGAAAAACTAATTTTAATGACACCAACCTAAGTGCATGTAAACTTCCGACTTCAACTGTAGGTGTATAGGGCTTATTGCACCCTTTCTAAGTGGTACTCGTTTTCAACCACTAATTACACCCTTTCTAAGTAGTACTCGTTTTCAACCACTAATTACACCCTTTCTAAGTGGTACTCATTTTCAACCACTAATTATACCATGCCAAAACCATGCCGTTGTTATGCCTAAGATTGAACCTTCCTCACTTCATTATGCAATCGTGATACACAGGCATGCACTTTTACATTTTTGGGGGCGAATAACTTATAGATAAACATAACCTGCGTGTGTGAATGACAAACACACGTCTCACTGAAAAGCCATCAGCGGCCGAACCACGACCTGTGATTCATGGCAATAAACTAATCCAGTTGGCCAGAAAATCCAATCAAACGCAATTACCGGCCACTTCTGGTGTTAGGAGAGGGAGCACGCACGCACGCACGCACAGCACTAGGCATGGTGATTTACTCTCTTAGTTGTACCTCATCAGGTACCATGTAGCTGACTAGCCGTTCCTCTTGCTTTTATGCACTTTTTCAGCAGTGGGCTGCACACTGGCGGGTACAACTTTTATGTTCCCTGGAATGGGATGCTGCTATCGTGTCTGCTTGGATGGAAGGCAGCTCATTTCACTTTGGAATTCAAATGTCCCCGTATCACTTCCCCTTAATAGTGACATCTTCAAAGCTGTGTCCTCAGACAGCCTTTACAGAGGAATATATTATGTACTCTTTCCTCTTGCGATGTCACGGCCGATATAATAAATTGTGTGGGAAATGCAACCAACCTGTCTATCTGTCATAAAAAGAACCGGGTGGAAATTGTCCAGCTATGTGACATCAGTTCTTAAAAATGTCACTATGACGATCAGCATAGGCCGGGGAACCAAGCTGCTCCTCACAGCCTTTGAATCTGATTTGAGTGCGGTGTCTGATCCATCTTGATGAGGTCTCGAGAGGAGAAGAGGAGCGACGGATACCTGCCCTGTCAACAGAAGAAAAAAAAGCTATCGTACACGGCTTGTCTTCTTCAGTTGATATCTCAAGCACCACCCGTTGGCGATCACTTACGATGCGATGCTCAGCTGAATAGCCTCTGTTTGGCAATAGGAGTTGAGTTGTGCAGCAAATTGCCTGGGAAATCCCCAAGTGTTCCCAGCAGCTCCATTGTGGGCAGGAGAACTGAGAGCCATGTTTTGTCCCCCTCTCCACTGGTGTTTTGCCTAATTAGGACCACTGAGGTCTGGATACTGTGGAGCTGTATGGCATGTTGGACTGCGCGGGGGATCTAAGGCCCTCAGGTACCGATTCAGGAGATTATTATGGGATAAAAGGAAGAGACGACAGCTCTGTTCACATGCTCAGGGATGACTCACTGTATGGAGACCCCACTAATGCAAGGGAGACGAGCAAAAGACGGAACGAGAAAGAGAGCGAGACAGAGAGGCAGAGGTAGGAAAGAGGGATGTGTAAGAGAGATAAAGAGAGAAATCGAAAAAGACCAGCATTTCTCCAGAACAGTTCATTTGTTTTGCGGCAGTGAACCCGGAGGATGGTGAGGATGTACTAATGAGTTTACTGCACGGTGTGTGCGTGTGCGTCTATGTGAGAAATACCATGTGGGAAAGTGGGTGTGATGGTGGTGGGAGGAGAGCGGGAGTGGAAGTGTCAGTGTGATCTCACCTGATGTCATACCTGTCACACTCAGACGCATGGCAGAAAGGGTGTGGGGTGTGGAACCCCTGTTACAGTTTAGTCTCATGAACAGCATTCATCGTGCTACATGTTTATTCCCACTCTGCTTTCTATCTCAAACCATCATATGCAACAGAAATAACCCCTGTAGTTCCTAAGACACTCACCAACACCCAAAATACATCTGGATATCTTCCTCAACAGCATAGCCAACCCCCCCCCCAAAAAAAACCCATCTTTGACCTAAAATGAAATAGAGCTGAAGGTGAAGCCAGTTAACCGGTCTCGACAACCTTGGATTTTCCTTTTGATTTCTGCATAAAGAGGAAGTTGTATACAAACCATTCATTATCCGGCATGATCTGGTGGGTGGGTGTGTTTCTGTCTGTCTGCATGTCAGTGTGTGTGTGTGTGTGTGTGTGTGTGTGTGTGTGTGTGTGTGTGTGTGTGTGTGTGTGTGTGTGTGTGTGTGTGTGTGTGTGTGTGTGTGTGTGTGTGTGTGTGTCTGAGTTTAGGCCCTTGTCTTGCTGTGCTGTCAAGAGCATGTGCTCCATTCAGTCCCCCTCCGCGGGGGCCCTGACCTGCAGCCTCAGCGCTGACGAACATTGATTGGCTGAATTAATTTGTTGTTATCAGATGTTCCTGAAGGCCACCGACTCCTGTCTGTTTCCTCCAGGGCCGGATGGGAATAGGGGGATGGTTGCCTTTGTAGATCACACAGAGAGTGCAATCTGTGCTCAACACTCTCTCTCTTTCCCCTCAAAGGGCAGATTATAGGGATGGTTCTGTGCCAGCCAGGGACATGTGTGGCTGCTATACGTAATTATATATTACAGCACACTAATTCATATTCTTTGTTTTATATCACTTGCACTTGTAGAGGCCTTAACAAAGGCTTCTAAACTGGCAGTGACTACACGGAAAAACTGTAGTGACGTTATGCCCGGTACCGGAACTCCGAGGCATGCCTCGAAATCTCGAAGCAGTGCGCCGATTCGTCTATCACTTTATCAGAAGTACGTCATCGATGACGTCCAAAGCTTCGTTTGATCACATGCTTTTTCAAACCGTGTGTTGCAAAATTTCAGTGGTTCCGGGAAGCTTTTTTCCCGATTCCAAGCTGCTAACATACACCGACCTCTACTGGACACCGTACTTGCAAATATAGTTAGGATTTTGTACCAAATATTTCACTGACTGGTAGCTTAGCAGGTAGAGTAGGGAACTATAGCACATCGAGGGTATGTAGTCAAATCCCATTGAATGTACACTATTTAAAAATGGTTCTCTCTGGACTTTTGTTCAAATAATTTGTTTTATTTAGTATAAGTTTCTGTCTTAAGAAACCTAAATAATGCCATGGATTCTTTAAAAAAAACATAGTATAGTCAACTTGAAGGCAAAAAAGGGAAGCTTGATGAAAGATGCAAACCTGGTATTCCAACTCATTAGAGGCTACTGAAGCCAACGACTTATCGCTGCGTGTTATTAAAACAATGGAGACAAAAATACCTCTATCTGATAATCAAACGCTGCTATTTATTGCTGACTAGCAGATGTCACTGATGTGCACCGTGAACAGATAATGAAGCTCAGAGTAAAGGAACCGTTTTCGGCACGATTTGGTGAAAGCGCCGTAGCCTTTCAGAAAGCCTCGGTTTCCCATCATTACAAAACGGATCAAAAGGACATGCCTTAGTGCTCAACCAGTAAAGGTTTGAGACTTTGCCGCCACTCTGATCTGTCCCCCACGTACATTAAACGGTTAGAGAACTACTCCCGCCTTTCAGTTAACAGGTGTAACAAATAGAGACACACCTCGAACTATGTTCATGAACAAAAAAACGGGTATGGCACTGTATTCTGTGGAGTTCCCTGAATTACAGTAAAATACTGGCAGCACAGCAGCAGACAGTAAGTTACCATAGATTTACAGGACAATGTTTTTAGATTTTCAAAAAGACTGTACGGTACTGTATTTTGTGGGGTACAACATTCTCACTAACGGGTGCAACACATATACACTGTTAGCCCATTGTTGTAATTGTATTCCAATACAAGTACTGCATTGCAGTTTTGCTGTATGTTAACTACAGCATTCTGTCAATGATGGTACATTGTGGGGAAATAATCACTGGCTCATGAACATATTTAGAGGCATGCACAGAGTGGCAGCAAGTCTTCAACCTTTACTGGTTGAGGGTTTTGCAAAGTCCTTTTGGTCTGTTTTGCCCTGCAATCACATCCAGTTCGGAAGCCTTTGTTTAGGCCTCTTGAAGTGCAAAGTGGTATAAAACACCAATTATTAATAAATATGCTGTAATATAATAATACCTATCAGCCAATCTCCTTGCATGTAAATATTGCATACCAATATTATAATTACAGTAGCATTTACTTTCTTATAGTAGAGTAGGCTAATTTGACAGTATTGTATTGTACTGTTGCTCTGATACTACAGTAACTTGCAGGAAGCTGGTGGCAAGTTACTGTGAATATTACAGTAACGTACATCAAAAGGTATATTGTTGTTAACACAAAATACCTTGACATTTGGGTCACTGCTCTTATCCAGAGCGATTTGCATTCAGTGCATTCAACTAAGGTAGATAAACAACACCATATCACAGTCATATGAAGTAATAAGATGATGATACCGTTACCGACAATGTTGTTGAAGTTAAGCGGGCTTCTGGAAAGTTTATTTTTGTATTTGAAAATAAATGTATTCTAATTAAATTGTTACAAATACTTTAATTGTTCTTCAGGCCAGTGAAACACAAATTACAAAATAGGTATTAAAACTACTGAAATACCTATATCAAATACATATATTGTAAATACTGTCCTTCGTTGGCACTAGCTGCCTGCACTGTGAATCTGACACTGTTTCTAACCACTGGGCTTCCAGTAATGCAATGTAAATGTTGCTGTAGTCAAGTGTTATAGTAATATGATGTAAATATGTGTTTCAGTAAAGCTCATGTAAATCTACAGGGATTTACTGGCTTCTGTGCTGACAATATTTTACTGTATATTTAAAGTAACCTACTGGCTACTGTGCTACAGGTAATTTAATGTAAAATGTCAATATTTTTATTATTTTTTTACAGTGCAGAGTCCTGTATGTTGTTGTGGTGCAAATACAGTTGAAGTCGGAAGTTTACATACATATACACATACTCTTCTTAGAAAACTCTTCCAAGATGGCGTAGCCGTGTCCCTTGTATATATCTTTTTCCATCATTTTCTTTGCATATCTTTTAAAAATATTTTCCTAAACCTCAACTTCTAAATACTCTCCTGCAACCCGCCTCACCCAATGTGGCGTGGATCTGATTTTTTCTAAAGTATTTCTATTTACTTCGGAATCCCTCAACTGAAGCTAGCCGGCTAACTACCTACCAGCTATCAGTTAGCAAACCATTGCTAGCGGTCATCAGCTAACCTTTAGCTCGGAAAGCTTTCGCCAGTTCGAACAACGTGACTCAAACCAGAGCATAACGGACCTATTTCTCTCCATATCCCCGGATTCCTATCGCAAACTCTGAACATTTCCATCTGGATCTTTGCAACTAGCTAACCGCAATTCCAGGTGACCACTCCTGGCTAGCGTTTCCATCCCGGAGCATGCACCAATTGCAGCATGTGTTTGTGCGTGCATGCAACACATGCAAGCAACACCCCAGATTACAGATACTTTTGAAATATTAGATGACTACTTCTTGGATTACATCTAAAACCTTGAACATTGAAACTTAAGTTTGTTCCACCTGAGTGAGTCTGACCAAAAGTCAGAGACCACTAAAATGACCACTCTTCTTTCACTCCCAGTAGCCTTTATGGCAGTCGGCAAGAATAAGAGGCTGACCAAAGTTGTCAAAAAAGGTGCAACAAAGAAGATTGTCGACCTTTCTCCAAGAAGGGCTGGTATTTTGTCAAGGCACCTGCTAGGTTCAACATCCGCAACATTGGCCAGACATTGGTCTCCCGGACTCAGGGAACCAGAATCACCTCTGATGGTCTGAAGGGATGTGTGTTTGAGGTGAGCCTTGCTGACCTGCAGAACGATAAGGGGGCCTTCCGCAAGTTCAAACTGATATCAGACGACGTGCAGGGTAAGAACTGCCTGACCCGGGACAAGATGTGCTCCATGGTCAAGAAGTGCCAGACCATGATTGAGGCCCATTTGGACGTGAAGACCACCGACGGCTACCTCCTGCGTCTGTTCTGCTTTGGCTTCACCAAGAAGCCCACCAACCAGATCAGAAAGACGTCGTACGCCCAGCACCAGCAGGTCCGTCAGATCAGGAAGAAGACGATGGAGATCATGACCTGAGGTCCAGACCGACGACCTGAAGGAAATCGTCAACAAGCTTATTCCTGACTCCGTTGGCAAGGACATTGTGAAGGCCTGCCAGTCCATCTACCCCCTCCACGATATCTACGTCAGGAAGGTTAAGATGCTGAAGAAGTGCAAGTTTGAGTTAGGCCAACTGATGGAGCTCCACGGTGAGGGTGGTGGTAGAAGTACAGCCCTCAGGGGAGGACATCGGAGCTAAGGTGGATAGGGCCGATGGCTACGAGCCCCCCATCCAGGAGACAGTCTAAACAACTGACAGATTAAAAAATGTAAATGAGAAAAAAACGAAAAAAAACTTGCCCTTTGTGCTGTTTTCTGTGCCCAAAAATGTTTGTAACATGTTTTGTGCTGCTATCATGTTGTGCTGCTGCTATGTTGTGTTACTAGCATTTTGTTGTCATGTTGTGTTGCTACCATGCTGTGTTGTCATGTGTTGCTGCCAGGGCTGGGCAATATATCCAGAGGTTTGGACGCTTCACGATATATATCTCGATTTCTTGTTTTTCTCTCAACAAATGAAAAAAGGCCAAGACATAATTCTCAATTTAATTTTCTTTATTAAAATAAAGGCCTATTTGTGCAAGACAAATGAACAACACAAATGAACAACACACACCCACACGTCTATTCTATTGTTTAGGAATGTTTGACCACTAGCTGTTTGAATATGTCATTTATATAATCATGATTAAAAATGCGTTAATTTAGTTCATTTGTTATAATTCAAACAGCCTGTGGTTATTTGCTATTGGATTGGCAGAATGGCACAACTTCTAACACATTAGCCTACAGCTGCCTGAACAACTTTTTTTAATCACTTTAATTATCCAATGTCACACTTACCGATGGCGAGGTGAAGCCTGTGCTTAAAGCACTGCAGGCGGGTCCAGTTGTTCAAGCTCAATGCTTTTATCATGTTGCTCCCGCTGTCAGTTGTCATGCACACCTGTCGGTCTTCGCTCATCTTCTGCGATGCCAGAGGGTCTTTGAGACCCTGGGATATTACTTCACCCGTATGATCATCGGGGAAGTAAGACATCTGGAGGCAGACATTTTGCAATTTTCAGTCTTCATTTATGTAGTGGACTGTCAAACTTAGGTATGGCTCTGACGTTCTGCTCGACCATAGATCGGGCTGTGGTGGGGGAAAAAGAAACACTAGCCAGCTTCTCTGCGACTCTTTCGTGGGTGGCAGTGGATAATCGCGGCAGGGCTTCTTCCGCGAAATACTTGCGGCTTGGCATCTGATATTTGTGGTCAACTGTACCTAACAGCTATTTAAAGCCTGGCTTTCTACCGTAAAGATTGGGACCATATCTTTCGCTATGTAATAGGTCACTGCATCCGTTATCTCCTTCCACATCAAACTTTTCTTGTCAGAAGGGATAACGTTTGAAAAGGATGCGGGGTATGATCGTTTGTCTTTTAGCAGATGTTTTGGGAATCGGCATTGAGTAGTCTCACGCGTTCCTCCCATTCCACCTGCGTGTTTCAGTTGCAGGTGATGGAAGGGGTTGGTTGTGCTGCTGCTTTTCGTAGCAATTGTCTTGCGGCAGGACATTCGTTTTCTGAACATCAGACCTCTTAAACCCGAACCACTTCCATATTACTGAAAAAAACATGGCTGCCCTTTTTGGGGATGATCTCATCCTCATGATAGGCTGAGCTGGCTTCCTCACTTTCCATTTTGCTGGAACTCTTACCGCTGCAAACACTTCTTCTGCGTGGTTACAATTTGGGAAAGGCTGTCTAGGGTTGGGATTGGTGGATAACCTCTGTGCACGTGTTGTCAAGCAATTGTGACATGATTCGACATTGGTCTGACAGAGAAGAGACAGTGAGATGCTGCATTTGGCTTTGTAAAACGTTACAACATTATAACAGAACCTCAATTCTTGCGATAAAGGCATTTTCCATGTCGCACTAAAACATAAACTGGAATATATCGAAAGAAAAAATGCAATACATCGCCCAGCCCAAGTTGCTGCCATGCTATGTTGTTGTCTTAGGTCTCTCTTTATGTGATGTTGTGTTGCCTGACTTGTCGTGATGTGTGTTTTGTTTTTATTTTTATTTATCCCAGCCCCCGTCCCAGCAGGAGGCCTTTTGCCTTTTGGTAGGTTGTCATTGTAAATAAGAATTTGTTCTTAAATTGACTTGCCTAGTTCTATAAAGGTTAAATAAAACATTTAATAAAAATGACACATCTTCTCGGGGAAAGTAATCCAAAATCATTTTGGACAGGTAACAAGTAACTGTAACGGTGTATGCCTGTGTGTATCTGTGTATGAGTGTCTGTGGGCACCAGCCTCTCAGACATATATCCCTTAGTTTACAATATATGTATGATTGAGAGCACACACACATAAAGCCAGATGCAATTAATCCATAAATGTATCTGGTCTCTCTCTCTCTCTCTCTCTCTCTCTCTCTCTCTCTCTCTCTCTCTCACACACCCTGTCGTTTTCCCTCGGGATGCCTCCAACCCCTCTGTCAACTCCCTGCTCATCCTTAGCCTCCAAGGACATGCTGGTCAGCGTTTACACTGCCTGGTGATGGCTTTACTGCCAAAGTTATCACAGCCCCATCCCGGCTGCCTGCGAGCCTCTGTTCTCTATATTAACTGTGTAATTAGCGAGTCACTGCCGGCCTGGCCCACTGGTCCCCCCCCCCAAGGTCTCCCGAGTTAAAGGGGAAGGACGACAGACGTGTACCCTGCCTTGTCCCACTCCGAGCAGGGAGAGTGAATAAGTGAGGGAGTGTGTGTATGCGTGTGCGCCACGTGTTTGTGTGAGAGATGAGAGTAAAGACTGACAGCTTGTTTAATCCCTTTATGAATAACTTGTGGTGGAATATCTATCTGAAGATGCTTCTGGCTTTTCCCCTGTGGAGGACAGAGCACAGCAGAGCAGATGCCTGAGGGATATGTGTCATTCAGCAATGCCAACTTTTGTACTCCACACACTGACTGCATGCATTTTGGTTAAAGAAGATGTTGTCCTATTCCCTGCTAGCTCAGCCATGCGAAATGTCAATGATTTTTGGAATAAGTTCAACATACCGCATCATGTAGATCTAGGGTGAACCATGAAAAACAACAGGGTGAGGATATTTGTCCGTGTATTTCTGCTTGTTGAGTTTGTGAGACATACCTATTCCCACTTGAATGGTGGAGAAAGAGACCCTCTCAAGGAGTAGAGGGTCTTCTCACAAATATTAATTTGATAACCAGTCAAATGTTTGGACACACCTACTCATTCAAGGGTTTTCTTTATTTTTACTATTTTCTACATTGTAGAATAATAGTGAAGAGATCAAAACTATGAAATAACACATATGGAGTCATGTAGTAAACAAATCAAAATATATTTTATATTTGTGATTCTTCAAACTTGCCACACTTTGCTTTGATGACAGCTTTGCACACTCGTTGCATTCTCTTAACTAGCTTCATGAGGTAGTCACCTGGAATGCATTTCAAATAACAGGTCTGCCTTGCTAAAAGTTCATTTGTGGAATTCCTTTCCTTCTTAATGCGTTTGAGCCAATCAGTTGTGTTGTGACAAGGTAGTGGTGGTATACAGAAAATAGCCCTATTTGGTAAAATACCAAGTCCGTACTATGGCAAGAACAGCTCAAATAATCAAAGAGAAACGACAGTCCATCATTACTTTAAGACATGAAAGTCAATCAATACGGAAAATTTCAAGAACTTTGAAAGTTTCTTCAAGTGCAGTCGCAAAAACCATCAAGCGCTATCATGAAACTGGTTCTCACAAGGACCTCCACAGGAAAGGAAGACCCAGAGTTACAACTGCTGCAGAGGATAAGTTCATAAGAGTTACCACCCTCAGAAATCACAGCCCAAATAAATGTTTCATAGAGTAATAGACACATCTCAACATCAACTGTTCAGAGGAGACTGCGTGAATCAGGCCCTGAAGCATGGAGGAGGTGTGATGATGTGGGGGTGCTTTGCTGGTGAATTCAAGACACACTTAACCAGCATGGCTACCACAGCATTCTGCAGCGATACGCCATCCCATCTGCTTTGCGCCTAGTGGGAATATAATTTGTTTTTCATCAGGACAATGACCCAACACACCTCCAGGCTGGTTAAGGGCTATTTCACCAAGAAGGAGAGTGATGGAGTGCTGCATCAGATGTCTTGGCCTCCACAATCACCTGTCCCCAACCCAATTAAAGATGGTTTGGGATGAGTTGGACCACAGAGTGAAGGAAAAGCAGCCAACAAGTGCTCAGTCCTTCAAGTCTGTTGGAAAAGCATTCCAGGTGTAGCTGATTGCGAGAATGCCAAGCGTGTGCAAAGCTGTCATCAAGGCAAACGGTGGGTACTTTGAAAAATCTAAAATATATTTAGAATTGTTTAACACTTTTTTGGTTACTACATGATTCCATATGTGTTATTTCATAGTTTTACCCTCTAGTTCTACAATGTTGAAAATAGTAAAAATAAAGATAAACCCTTGAAAGAGTATGCGTGTACAAACTTTTGACTGGTACTGTATGTGTATATATGCAGTTTTTAAACCCTTATTCTACAGGTTCAATTGACTGAGAACACATTCTCATTTACAGTAACAACCCAGGGGAATAGTTACAGTGGGTAGAATGGGCCAATTGGAAGCTGGGGATGATTAGGTGGCCATGATGGTATGAGGGCCAGATAGGAAGTTTAGCCAGAACACCAGGGTTAAGTGCCATGGGATCTTTAGTGACCACAGAGAGTCAGGACACCCGTTTAACATTCCATCCAAAAGATGGCACCCTTTACAGGGCAATGTCCCAAATCACTGCCCTGGGGCATTTGAATATATCTTTTTTTCAGACCAAAGAAAAGAGTGCCTCCTACTGGCCGTCCAACACCACTTCCAGCTGCATCTGGTTTCCCATCCAGGGACCAATCAGGACCAACCCTGCTTAGGTTCAGAGGCAAGACAGCAGTGGGATGCAGGGTGGAGTAGACAGGAAATTCATCCAGCCAGGTTTTCTGGAAGATCTGGGAATGTATATATATACATGCCAAACCTTTTCTTCTTTTGTAGGTCCACTACCTAATCCTTCGCAGCAACACGTTTCTGGCAGGTCCAATTCATTGCGTGTGATTTATGATGAAGCTGAAGGCCATGTCAGGTCGTAGACAAGTGAAGGATGAAATGTTGCACGAGTTGTACAGAAACCCATGCAGATGGGTCGTGTGCAGAAGATTGACCTACTCACCAGTTCCCACAATCAGTAGAACACACTACTTCTCTATTCTCACTGTCCTTTACTTGCACAGCGTGACAAAACCAATCTTCTGGTTTTGTTCGCTTTCTGCTTCCGCAGGACAGGGAATCGTCAGGGGAGATGGGAATGCTGCTATGTTTGCCTCTTTTCAAAGGTAACAAACCCACACACATGATCTCACAAAGAGGCAACCAAACAGTTGGATGTTTGTTGGTTGATAGTGGGCTCTTCATCGTTATTTAGCTGTTTGGCCAGGGATGTCTGAGAGTCCGTAAAGGACTGGTGATGGCTAATGGCATGGTGTTGCCTGTACTCTTCCCTGTCACCAGCCCCTCCATTAGAGCAGCAGACCAGGCCCACAGATACCCGGCGTTACCTGGGGATGGGTAATTGCTCTGCAGGAGACCGCCCTCTCTTCACGCCTCATTAAGCCATTCGCCACAGTTTGAAACCCTCTACGTTCCCCTTATACTATGTGCCATTTAACTAACACTTTCGTCCAAAGTGACTGACAGTCATGTATATATGGGTGGCTCCAGGAATCAAACCCACAATCCTGGCATTGCAAGCACTATGCTCTACCAACTGAGCCGTACAGGTTTCAGTCATGTCAATGGTTGATTTTTGTGGGTCAACCAAAAACACCTTAATGATTGGCGGACAAATAGTGCCTCCCACTAGCCAGACCATGGCTGCATGGTGCAGTTGGTGAGAAGCAACTGCAGCTACTCGAAGGGGACTTCACCAAACTGCATGACCTTTTTGATCACATGGTATTTGTTTAGTTCATGAAGTACATATGTAGGCCCAAGTCAAACAATCTTTATCCCCATAATGCAACAATCTTTGAAAGGCGGTGACCAACAATGATCACCGATTAGAAAAAATGGATGTGCTCGAACACAACCAGAGACAGGACCCGTGAGACACCGCACGCGGAGCCGAGACTGGTATGTAGCTGTGTTATACAGGCTCAGGAGAGCCGATCTTCTCTCCCCTGCTCACCTCCTCACCCTGAGAGAGAAGGGGGAGGTCGGTGAGACGGTTCTTCTCGGCAAGATGGAAAAATGTGTGTATGTGTGTGAGCGTTTGTGTGTGCTTCCACTGTTTGGGCTGTCAATGAGTCCTCCCTCTACAAGTCATATTCCAAACTGCATTGTTAAAAAACTTTTGGACAATTCTACACCTCATTGCTGTACTATACACAACATGGTTGTGCAATGTCTTCCGTTTAAGAGCTTAGGTGACAATAACGCTCCTTAAGTACTACTTAAGTCATTTTTGGGGGGAATATGTACTTTACTTTACAATGAATATTTGACTACTTTTACTTTTACTTCACTACATTCCTAAAGAAAATTCTATACTTTTTACTCGGTACATTTTCCCTGACACCCGAAAGTACTTGTTACGTTTTGAATGCTTAGCAGGATAGAACATGGTCCAATTCACATATTTATCAAGAGGACATCCCTGGTCATCTCTACTGCCTCTGATCTGGCGGACTCATTAAACACAAATGCTTCGTTTGTAAATGATGTCTGAGTGCTGGAGTGTGCCCCTGGCTATCCGTACATTTTTAAAAAACTAGAAAGTTGTGTCTACTGATTTGTTTATTATAAGTAATTCAAAATGAATCCTACTTTTACTTACTTTTGATACTTACTTTCATACTTAAGTATATTTAAAACCAAATACTTTTAGATTTTTACTCTAGTAGTATTTTACTGGGTGACTTTCACTCTTACTTGACATTTTCCATTAAGGTATCTTCAAGTATGACAATTGGGTACTTTTTCCAACATGAAACCTATTGTATGTGAATGCTGAAGGACTGTCAAAGGACTGTAGCTACATGAGCTGGCTGTGTGTGAAGCTGTTGATTATTCTCTCTCTCGCCCTCTCTCTCTCTCCCTCTCTCTCTCTCCCTCTCTCTCTCTTTGGCAGAGAATAAGAAGACACGCAGATTGTATAGATGGAATGCCTAGACAAGTGTATGCATAATTGAAATTGCTCATGGAAAATGTATATACCACGGATAACTAATGCATGCTTGTACCAGGGTTATATTCAATATAGGCCTGTCGAACTGAACTGTCTCGATCCCCCTCTGAACGCAATTCATTCAAATTGGCTAGAGGATCAGCTCATGAAAAAAATGTGTACTTTGAGGGGTTTAAACCACCGTTCAATAGTTCAATAACATGCCAATTTCTTGAGGCTGTATGTTATGGGTTATTGTGTTGTGGGAGGGAGGGATGTGGTGTGTGCGTGCGTGCCTGTGTGTGTGTCTGTGTGTATGTGTGTGTGTCTCCATCCCTCCTGGTAACTAGAATCAGTGAGAGGATCCATATGGCTGGGAAGGATCTCAGAGCCACAGAGCCCGTGCCTGTGATTTGTGGGACAGCTGAGAAATGATTTCCTGGCGAATGAGCCTGCGCTCCACCGAAAGGCCCCATATCTGCTAATAATCGTAAAATCATAGAGCAATCAGCAATGGAGTGTGGACAGCGACAATTCAGGTGTCTCTCTCAAGAAACTCATCTACTCTCCAGACAGGATGGGGGTTGGGAGAGGGGTGGAAG
This sequence comes from Oncorhynchus nerka, assembly GCF_034236695.1. NCBI lineage: Eukaryota > Metazoa > Chordata > Actinopteri > Salmoniformes > Salmonidae > Oncorhynchus > Oncorhynchus nerka. The sequence goes on from NC_088403.1 coordinate 34,216,479, forward strand.
GGAGGATGAGGAGATGGAGGGGGGGGATTCTGTTTCGCCAGCCCAGACATTTTTTCCACCAAAATATCCCTCAGGTACTGATAATGAAGCATAAAATTGCATAATGTGTTATTTTCTAATGCTAATGTTGGAGAGAGGCAGGAAGAGAGGCTTCTCTCTCAGGGATACAGCTCCATGCGACCTGTAAGCACTCTTTAAGTAATTATACAGATCTGCATGACAAGAACACTTACACACACACACACACACACACACACACACACACACACACACACACACACACACACACCACCGCACTGGAGAGGTGTTAAATAAAAGGTATACTGTACATGCATACCTTTTATGCCTATGGTGTTCCTCGGAGATGAGGCATAGTCGATGCCTCTCTCTCTCTCTCTCTCTCTCTCTCTCTCTCTCTCTCTCTCACTCTCACTCTCTCTCTCTCCCCCTCTCTCTCTCTCCGCTCCCTCTCTCTCTCTCTCTCTCTCTCTCTCTCTCTGCTCTCCCCTCTCTCCTCTCTCCCCTCTCTCTCTCTCTCCTGCTCTCCCCCTCTTTCATCTCTCTCTCTCTCCTCCCTTTCTCTCTCTCTCTCTCTCTCTCTCTCTGCTCCCTTTCTCTCTCTCTCTCTCTCTCTGCTCCCTTTCTCTCTCTCTCTGCTCCCTTTCTCTCTCTCTCTCTCTCTCTCTCTCTCTCTCTCTCCCGCTCTCCCCCTCTCTCCTCTCTCTCTCTCTGCTCCCTCTCTCTCTCTCCCTCTTCCTCTCTGTCTTACCAGCTATCTATATTTGATATTATTTTCTTCTTACTTCCCTTCTTCACCCCTCCGGTAGAATTATTCTCATTACCACTGAATAATAACTGCGTTCCTCCACTGCTGGGTGTGTCCTTGTGCTGTAAGGACAGGAGACAAGCTAGTAGGGTTCACAGTCACCCACAGGTGGGTTACCAAGCGTTAGGGAGAGGGGGGAAGGGAGTCGTGGAGAGGGGAGGGAGGGTGGAATGGAGAGGAGTGGGCGAGTGCTACAGAGGGGATCCAGTGGCAGAGAGAGGGAGTACGGAGGATGTGGGGGATGGGGGAATGGAAGTTTGTCATTATTCCATATAGTACAGCAGGGCATATACTGTAAGGGTCCCACAGTACAGATTCATCTCCCAATGTGGCCTGGTACTATATATCACCAGGTCGTTTTGCTGGTCGGCCACACAGTGCAAAGCCAGGAGAGGGATCAGAGCGGCTAGGGGAAAGAGCAGGCTAGGGGAAAGAGCAGGCTAGGGGAAAGAGCAGGCTAGGGAAAAGAGCAGGCTAGGGGAAAGAGCAGGCTAGGGGAAAGAGCAGGCTAGGGGAAAGAGAAGGCTAGGGGAAAGAGTAGGCTAGGGAAAAGAGCAGGCTAGGGGAAAGAGCAGGCTAGGGGAAAGAGCAGGCTAGGGAAAAGAGCAGGCTAGGGAAAAGAGCAGGCTAGGGGAAAGAGCAGGCTAGGGGAAAGAGCAGGCTAGGGGAAAGAGCAGGCTATGGCTAGGGGAAAGAGCAGGCTAGGGGAAAGAGCAGGCTAGGGGAAATCTATCAACACGGGGGAAATAAAGTGTTGACAGTCAAATACAGGAGTCAAGTGCAGAGACTTTACAGTAGCTGCACCATAGAGTACTGTGCCTCTGTAAAGCACATAGGAAAGGCATGAGCATGCATTCATTAGCTCTGATTACGTATTTTTGGTTTGCTTTATGCATCAACATGGACTAAAACTCTCATAGCAGGATATGTCTCTCATAGCAGGATATGAATGCCCACGCCTGGTGAGACCGGTCAGAATGAGGGGGATCTAACTGTAAACAAACAAAAAAAGGGCCATCCTGCTCTCCTCCTCTCTGCCTATATTTCTCTCGCGGTCCCTTCAGTTTCCGTTGAGTCCCGTTAGTTTGGCTGTTCAGCCCTACCTTAGTTATCCCTCACCCATCGCAGCCCTACCATTCCCAACCAATCACAGTACTTGGAAAGGCCGGAATGAACACCGCACCCACCCACTCAGGTCAGTGTTATCGTTGTCCAAAGAAGGAAGACACACATGTCGGAGGACTGTTATTGTGGACGGTAACAAGAATAGGTGAACGTGAACCACAATTCACTCAGAGTAACACAAGTACCATCCCACCCAGTCCACCCACTCCCAGTCAAAATGAATGTTACGTGACCAATAGGGTGTGTGTGCTTAACGTGTGCTGCTGAAGAGGAAATAAAAACCCAGAAAGGAGAAGCATCAGCATTGCTCTTACGGGACATCCTGTGGAGGGGCAGAACCCAAATCACAGTCAGCATAATTGTAGTAGCGAGTGGGGACATTCACATCCGACCGCTCAGACGGGGGAGGGCATACCAGCCAACTGTTTTTGTACCAACAGTATTGATGACTGAAGTATCTTACTGTTTAATGTGAACAGAGCAGGAGGTCATCTAGAGCTCTGTTACCTATTGTGTGTCCACATTATTTAGGCCTAACATATACACATGCAGGGGGGGTAGATTGTATGTGTGTGTGTGTGTGTGTGTGTGTGTGTGTGTGTGTGTGTGTGTGTGTGTGTGTGTGTGTGTGTGTGTGTGTGTGTGTGTGTGTGTGTGTGTGTGTGTGTGTGTGTGTGTGTGCACATACTCAAGTTGCATACACCTGTGTGTTGTATTTGTCAGGGGAAGGGTGATCTGATGTACTCGCTGAGCGATGTAATGGTGGCTGTTTTGCGGGTGTGTGCCCCTGTCATCCTACATTACCCATAATTACACCTAAACAAAGACAGCACTCAGACCGGGCTGAGTCTCTTGGGACATGGAGGCAGTGTATAAAAATGCGGCCTGTGTAGAGCTAATTTCCCTTCTTCTCTTCCAGTCTCTCTCTCTCTCTTTCTCTCTCTCTCTCTCCTCTCCTCTTTCTCTCTCTCTCCTCTCTCTCGTGCTCTCCCCTCTCTCTCTCTTTATCTCTCTCCTCTCTCTTCTCTCTCTCTCGTACTCTCCCCTCTCTCTCCTCTCTCTCTCTGTCTCTCTCCTCTCTCTTTCGTGCTCCCCCCTCTCTCTCCCCTCTCTCTCTCTCTCTGTCTCTCTCCTCTCTCTCTCGTGCTCTCCCCTCTCTTTCTCTCTGTCTCTCTCCACTCTCTCTCTCCTGCTCTCCCCTCTCTATCTCTCTCCTCTCTCTCTCTCGTGCTCTCCCCTCTCTCTCCCCTCTCTCCTCTCTCTCTCGTGCTCTCCCCTCTCTCTCTGTCTCTCTCCACTCTCTCTCACCGTGCTCTCCCCTCTCCTCTCTCTCCTCTCTCTCGTGCTCTCCCCTCTCTCTCCCTTCTCTCTCTCTCTGTCTCTCTCCTCTCTCTCTCTCTCGTGCTCTCCCCTCTCTCTCTGCCTCTCTCCTCTCTCTCTCTCGTGCTCTCCCCTCTCTATCCCTCTCCTCTCTCTCTCGCGTGCTCTCCCCTCTCTCTCTCTCTGTGTATATCCATTTGGTGCTTTTTCTTGTTCATTTTTTTGTATTAAGAAAATTGTAACATTTTATTCCAACCTCAATTCCAAGGCAACCGAAGAGGTCTGTGTTTGTTCAGTGTTTGTGCAGACAGAAAGTGTTGGACACAAAGGTCTGTAATGTTCCATGGCAATACAAACACACTCTTATTTGTTGGTACTATAAAGAAAAAAAAGAAAAAGTTATAGAAAAAAATTATGAATAACAAGACATTATACAGATGATTATTCAACGATGATGTGCTCAACAAGACATCATACAGATTGTGCCAACGAGGATGTGCTTAACAAGACATCATACAGATTGTGACAACGATGATGTGCTTAACAAATCCTCATAAACGATGATGTGCTTATCATATTGTGACAACGATGATGATTATTTGTGACAACGATGATGTGCTTAACAAATCAAGACATGTGCTCAACAAGACATCGTACAGATTGTGACAACGATGATGTGCTTAACAAATCATCATACAGACAACGATGATGTGCTTAACAAATCCTCATACAGATTGTGCCAACGAGGATGTGCTCAACAAGACATCATACAGATTGTGACAACGATGATGTGCTTAACAAATCCTCATACAGATTGTGCCAACGAGGATGTGCTCAACAAGACATCGTACAGATTGTGACAGCGATGATGTGTTTCTTCAGAGTCTCATCCTCAGTCTGGCACTCTTGAGTTACTGCCTCGTCTGAGCATGTGCCGTGCGGTTGCTCTAGCGAGCTGTGTCGGTAACCTCATTTGGTTGATAGTGGTCCAGCCACACATTCACGGGGCTCTTCGGAGGTGCTTATCGCATTTGCAAATATGAGTACTATTACAGTATCCTTGTCCGTACGAGCGCATGCCGCTTTTAGACTTATTAAAAGGCGAGTCTAGGCAAGCTGCTGCCTCGTCATTTGAAATGAAATGTTGTAATGAATCCAACGCATGTTTTTGAATCAGAGGGGCCAAATGTAAGTGAAAATGGCCTTTGAGTGAAAGTCTTTCTTGGCCCCTCTGTGATTCCGCATACAAATGATTGCTTAGCACGAACCGGAGCATAAACTCATACAACTCCCCCTTTCAATGTTGGAAATAGATTGCCGGTGCAGTTGACAACAGCCAGAGAGGGGGGGGGGTTCTAATCTCACACACCTGATGGATTCAATTTATTTAGGGCACTGCGTTTAATACACAGTCTTTCATTCATACGGGGATTCAAAGGCACTTTACAATTACTGGGCGGATTATTAAAAACTCACGGATATGCAGAACGCAGAATCCTACAGTGTAGCTGGGTGATGAATGGAGACCACATTGCACCAGTATGCTCCATCATACAGTATTTTGGTACAGAGCAGAGGGTTCAGTGCCAAATTGGCCTGGCCTATTTTCGATACACGTCACAAGACCGCGGTGTCTCTGTGCACTCCGTTGGCCTCTATCAGAACCTTGGATATGCTTCAGGTTTTTTTTTGGGGGGGGGGGTCTGGCAGTCTGCACTCCTCATTCAGCTTTTGATTTCAAAGAGGTGAACAAAGAAATACATGACAGTCAGGTTAGGGGCTAAGAAATCACCAGGGAGAAAAAACAGCTGAAAGCTGCAATGGTCGGCTGCGGCGCTCTCTTCCACGATCTCTCTCTCTCTCTGTCTATATCTCTCCAGTAGTGGTGTGTGGGTAATATAACAGAGGAAGCCGAGCCAGTAAAAATAAATCCATATTGCAACCTACGATGTGATATACAGTACAACAAAAAGACAAGTCACGCGGTGGAGGAATACATTTCAACTGCACATACGTTTGTCTCATCAAAAACCATTGAGCAACGTCTGTCCGATTTAAGTCTATTGCATGTACCAAGCAGTTATAGGACCTGCAGCATGGTCGAGCAAGGTAATGTTTTCAACATTTTACTAAACAACTACTGATTTAGAACAGCAAGTCAGCACAAAGACAACAGGAGCGCCGCCTCCGCTATTCCTGCGCCATTTCAACGTCAACCTTTGAACATCATCGAATCAACAAGGCTATATACTGTATGCTTAATTTAATACACTGAAAGCATCGTTTGTGTTGTCAAAACAGTATATGGCTCTGTTTTTGTTGTCATAGGCTACCTAACTAAAATGCTTGCTAGCCTAACTTCCTCACATAATGCAACAATGAACCAGCTAAGTTAGCTAGCTAGTTAATGGGTTCCTACCAGGCTACATCTAAGCTACATATTGAACTTCAATTGTCTCAGGCCAGTGGCACAATATGTGAGTTTATGGTTAGATCAGAATCGCCTTCATAATCATTGGCCTGTATAGAGAAGTCAAAACCACAAGTCCAAATCCCCATCTCCATCCATGGCTTAGGAAAGGGCTGATTTAGCAAGCTATCTACTGCTGGACATCAACACAAGCAGACCAGAAACAATGATGCCGTTTTGCTTAGGATGTGATTTGATTGGTGTGAAGCCAAACCTAAACTGGCCTCCCTTGCGGACCGTTTTGCTGCGCCAGGACAAGCCACAGTTGAGCTCAGGTCAACACTGATTGGCTAATTACTTTCAAAAAAATGTATCAAGGGGGGACAAACGCTTGCTGGCATCAATCAATCAAATGCGACGGTGACAATATGTCATACTCTTTTGTTCCAGACAGCATCAGATGCATGGGCTTCACATACTTAGACAGAGGGGCGCTATTTCCCTCGTTCAGAGGATTTCTCCTGTGAGATTCAGCCACTTGCAAATAGACGGAAAATTATGAAAACACATAGAGACGAAAGAGACATTATTTTCTAACAGTTAATTTTTTTAATTGATTAAATATTTGGGGAAGCCCAGCTTCCCTTGGCATCCATGAATACACACCACAGTATCTCTCTCTCTCTCTCTCTCTCTCTCTCTCTCTCTCTCTCTCTCTCTGTCTCTCTCTATAGTTATTACTCAAGGCCGGAGCACACCCTCTATTTCCCATTCTATCTCCTGCTAGGACTTGTAGCCTGTTTCAAGAGAAGGGAAACATGCCCTGACACCAGCACTGTCCAGGATAAAGACGGCTTCTGCAAGGCGCCCTCATGGGGGTGGAAGGGGGGAGGATGGGCAGAGGAAAAGAGGAAGATGGATGAAAGGCCGGGTGTAATATGATGAAGAGTGGTGAGGGGAAGATAAGCGAGAGACAGAAGATAGTTCTTTCTCAGTTTGATGAACAGTAGCAGCGGGGGGCCTGGAGAAACAGAGAAAGAATAGACAGAGGAGAACAATTGAATGGAGCGGAGGAGGAGAGGTGAAATGAACACCCCTCGTAAGAACAACAGATGGGCTGTTGAAGGGATGGAGGTGAAGAAAGGGTTGACATTGAAAAGGCAAAGGGGATCTGCAGTTGAAAAGGTCACATTGAGGTGGTTTGTTTATGTGGCAGGCAGCTTGAATGATGATGTACTGTGCAAACATGAGGAAATGTTGCGCCTTGAGGTGCTGCCTGAATTTAACAGCCCTCTGCAAATGTCTCTGATGGACCACAACTGTCGGACAGCACCTTCAGTCACTAGGAGTAAAGGACAGTCAAGTAAAGAATTACTTATTCAGTGTATTATGTATCATAGATCCAGCCATTTTATTTGCCTGAGCCAGAATACTCTACAGTTGTTAGGACAGCACTACCACATATTGTCTTTGTGTTTATACTTCTCACGCCTGTTGCTAATGGAACACATGTGGTCTATACACAATATTGCCAGTCAAACGACTGGCTTTATATCTGCATGTTGATTAAACGACTTCAGTTGATTTAAACTGCTCTGCACATAAAACCGACACCAGTGTGGTAGTTTAGCAGTATTCGCTTCCTCCCACTCTTGAGTACAACTCAAGGTAAACTGTCAACACCACGGCTTGAACCCGGGGCCCTCTGCCTTGCTATCATATGACCGCCCGCTATATCCAATTCCATAGCACTATTGGCGGCGTTTCGAGCTAACTGTGTCGTAAGCTTTTACAGCTCTTTCTCGTCTCCGTCACACACACTGTGACAGAGTTGGATCATCTACATCCATTATTATCCATGTGCCGTGCGTCACATCTATGTGCATAATAAACAGCCTTTCCAACATAGGCAATTATTCCCTTGGTTTTTCTCAGCGTACGACTGACAAAGACAAAAAACAGGGATCTTGCATTTATGGTTTTGCATATAATTCATGAATTCAAGCTGTTCTGTGGTGACAGCGCTACACAGAACTTTGAATCATTCTGAATTGTGTCAAGATTTCCCGACAATACTTTCTGAATTGCATGTTTGGGTTCTCTGCCTCTCTGCCGGTTCTCCTCTTTCCACTGGGATTCTCTGCCTCTAACCCTATTACAGGGGCTGAGTCACTGGCTTACTGGGGCTCTCTCATGCCGTCCCTGGAGGGGGTGCGTCACCTGAGTGGGTTGATTCACTGTTGTGGTCATCCTGTCTGGGTTGGCGCCCCCCCTTGGGTTGTGCCGTGGCGGAGATCTTTGTGGGCTATACTCAGCCTTGTCTCAGGATGGTAAGTTGGTGGTTGAAGATATCCCTCTAGTGGTGTGGGGGCTGTGCTTTGGCAAAGTGGGTGGGGTTATATCCTTCCTGTTTGGCCCTGTCCGGGGGTGTCCTCGGATGGGGCCACAGTGTCTCCTGACCCCTCCTGTCTCAGCCTCCAGTATTTATGCTGCAGTAGTTTATGTGTCGGGGGGCTAGGGTCAGTTTGTTATATCTGGAGTACTTCTCCTGTCCTATTCGGTGTCCTGTGTGAATCTAAGTGTGCGTTCTCTAATTCTCTCCTTATCTTTTTCATTTCTTTCTCTCGGAGGACCTGTGCCCTAGGACCAGAAAAGGACTGGCCACCCCACATAGCCTGGTTCCTCTCTAGGTTTCTTCCTAGGTTTTGGCCTTTCTAGGGAGTTTTTCCTAGCCACCGTGCTTCTACACCTGCATTGCTTGCTGTTTGGGGTTTTAGGCTGGGTTTCTGTACAGCACTTTGAGATATCAGCTGATGTACGAAGGGCCATTATAAATAAATTTGTTTTGATTTGATTTGATTTAAGGCTCATTTGAGGTGGTGAAAATAGTTGTTGTTATGGTTACCACTGGTTTAGTTGATACTGGATTCGTCAATGTACTTTTTATTTTATTTTCTACAGGCGCTTTCGTAAATCTTTGAGACTGTATCAATGTGTCAATACCATGGAATGTAAATCCTGTGTAACATCACATGTACTCATTGTGAACATTCTGCAAATACGATTATTGCACTATTGATTCCTGGAGTGTTTAACTAGTACCATTCCTCTATACCTCAGATTGTCTAGTCTGCTAGACAAAGGTTGATGAGTCCTATTGAATTCCATCAGTTGACAGAACCATACCGTTTTGGGATTTTGATACGTCCACCCCCTCCTTGTTTTTTCTCTCCATGTGTGTTGTGTCAAACAGAGAACCAACCCACAAACTGGTCAAATCATTGTCGTTAACCACGTTATAAAACATTTAAAAAGTCAACGTGGAAATCTGATTAGAAATACAAAAACCTAAATCCAATGACACGCTTCAAATTCCTGTTGATTTGATGTGGAATTCCCGTTAGTTGACAACTCAATCAAATGTTAATCGAAGCATGACGTTGAAATGACGTCAGTTCCTTGTGGGAAAACGCTTTCTCAAGATGGCCATTTTTTTGTAGTCTGGCTATTTATTAGGAAGATGTCTTGACAATGGAACTAATACTTTGTACAATTTAAAGGTCCTTTTCAACTATCGGCATGTCTACCCTTTCATTCTCCCTCAGCTCGTTAGCGTTTCCTCTCCCATGATGTAATGAACTTAAAGTTCTCTTCAAGCTGTTTTCCCCTCTTCTTTACTTCTTCTTGGGCCATAATAACTTTGTTGAGAATAATAATGAGAACAGCATGAGCAGCACAATGTTCTCGAGCTCGAAGGGGGTCATCCTTATCCTTATTCTGCAACTGTCGCCTTCGGTCTAGAGTGGCTTTCACTCATATGCTCAGAGCTCTGTACGACTGGACCTAGATCACAGAGATTCAGGAAAAACAACCGATAAACAAACCTCTCCCTTTAAGCGGCGTTGGCAAAACAAGGCGATTCGGGTCTAATTTAGGCAACTCTCTTTGTCTGTGATCTTGCAGCGTTACCCATTCGGTAGACAGGCTCGTGAAAGCAGCCCAAGGGTTAGCCACGGTAGCTGTGTGTTTTTAAGGGGTACGTACGCAAGTCCACCTGATGATTTCATAAGAGCCCTCTCTTGTGAAATCTGTTTGCGGTTCTCTCCCGGTTCTCTCGGTCCGCTGAACTGTACGGCAGGATTTTAAAAGTAGAGCATTGATAGTGTTTTATTTTTCACTCTAGAAGGTTTAGCCTTATTACGAGCTTACAGTACAGTAAGTATGTGCAGAGCAGCTTACAGTACAGTAAGTATGTGCAGAGCAGCTTACAGTACAGTAAGTGTGTGCGGAGCAGCTTACAGTACAGTAAGTGTGTGCAGAGCAGCTTACAGTACAGTAAGTGTGTGCGGAGCAGCTTACAGTACAGTAAGTGTGTGCAGAGCAGCTTACAGTACAGTAAGTATGTGCAGAGCAGCTTACAGTACAGTAAGTGTGTGCAGAGCAGCTTACAGTACAGTAAGTGTGTGCAGAGCAGCTTACAGTACAGTAAGTGTGTGCAGAGCAGCTTACAGTACAGTAAGTGTGTGCAGAGCAGCTTACAGTACAGTAAGTATGTGCAGAGCAGCTTAAAGTACAGTAAGTGTGTGCAGAGCAGCTTACAGTACAGTAAGTATGTGCAGAGCAGCTTACAGTACAGTAAGTGTGTGCAGAGCAGCTTACAGTACAGTAAGTGTGTGCAGAGCAGCTTACAGTACAGTAAGTGTGTGCAGAGCAGCTTACAGTACAGTAAGTGTGTGCAGAGCAGCTTACAGTACAGTAAGTGTGTGCAGAGCAGCTTACAGTACAGTAAGTGTGTGCAGAGCAGCTTACAGTACAGTAAGTGTGTGCAGAGCAGCTTACAGTACAGTAAGTGTGTGCAGAGCAGCTTACAGTACAGTAAGTATGTGCAGAGCAGCTTAAAGTACAGTAAGTGTGTGCAGAGCAGCTTACAGTACAGTAAGTATGTGCAGAGCAGCTTACAGTACAGTAAGTGTGTGCAGAGCAGCTTACAGTACAGTAAGTATGTGCAGAGCAGCTTACAGTACAGTAAGCGTGTGCAGAGCAGCTTACAGTACAGTAAGTGTGTGCAGAGCAGCTTACAGTACAGTAAGCGTGTGCAGAGCAGCTTACAGTACAGTAAGTATGTGCAGAGCAGCTTACAGTACAGTAAGTATGTGCAGAGCAGCTTAAAGTACAGTAAGTGTGTGCAGAGCAGCTTACAGTACAGTAAGTATGTGCAGAGCAGCTTACAGTACAGTAAGTATGTGCAGAGCAGCTTACGGTGTGTTACAGTAGTACAGTTGGCCAACTGTACTATTCACATGTACTCCTTTGATCATGGTTCTGTGGGGAAAGCCATTCTGTCTGTGAGTAGCTACACGTGCAACCCTAATTGGGGCATTAGGACCGCTCTGTTCAGAATATCAGCATATTCCCTGTTTGTTTTATAAGTGTCCAGAGCTCTCTGGCCTCTGCTGTAGAGACACACAAAGAGACACCCAGCCAGAGACCTAGAATCAGAACCATAAACCAGAAGCCCCTGCCAAAATCAATAGAACTAAGCCAAGTCTATCCTCTGTTTACTGTATTTGTTGCATACCAACGAGTTTAAATCAGCCAACACAATGAGCACTCTCTCTGTGTTGTTACATCATTGGAATGAGATTTCTATTATAGGGGGGATAATGTCATGCAGTCCTTTATTTTCACTTAGGAGGGAGAGGGTGAGAGGAGAATAATTGTGTCTGAGATGCACTCCTTTTTGTCATGGCTGTTTGTTGTCCAAGAAAGTTAGTTGGGTTGTGATACATTTACATTTACATTTAAGTCATTTAGCAGATAGATTGCTTTTTTTTTTACATACTCTATAACCAACTGTTTCAGAAAAACTAAATCACATTCAATGTGCAATGCAATGCATTTCATTCATGAGCTATTTTTTACTATTTTTACTGTCAAAGCCATGTGGTCATCGACTCGTACACCGAACGCCAACGATTTGTAGTCGCTGAGAATAGCCCCAATGCTAATCCAAGTCGAAGGCCTCATCTGCTCGAGCTCCCGGTTCCTGAAGATGCTCAACTCGAGTTGCTGGTGTGTCAGGCCCTGCACAGCATCCCACATCTGACCAGGAGGTAGCGGCCAGGTAAAGACCATCTGTGTGAATGACCTGCCAAACATGGCAGGTATCATCAGTCAGCTAGAGAAGAGAGAAGTCAGTGTGGGTGACACCTGACCACCATTCGTCTGTCCATCTGTTTTCTCCCAGGCCCAGCCCGGGCCTCTCTCTCTCTCTCTCGCTCTCTCTCGCTCTCTCTCTCGCTCTCTCTCTCTCTCTCTCTTCTCTCTCTCTCGTGCTCTCTCTCTCGCGCTCCCTCTCTCTCTCGCGCGCTCTCTCTCTCGCTCTCTCTCTCTCTCTCTCGCGCTCTCTCTCTCTCTCTCTCTCTCCCTCTCTCGCTCTCTCGCTCTCTCGCTCTCTCGCTCTCTCTGTCAGATGGCTGAGCTGATTCTCTCATCATGTCAGTGAGGCCTTGTAGCATTGCCTTCTACAGTACTTCTTCGTTTTGGCTTGAAAACGTAGGACTATGCTTCTGTACTACATGTCCTTGTTGTTGTCGTTAAATTGCAGAGGGAATGTTTATAATAGGTAGAGGAGCATCTGACCTCAGTGTAAGTACCATTTCAGTACATGTTCTTACTGAAGGGACTTCATAGTTATTTCATGAAAAAGACACTACCTAAAAGCAAACATGCTCAGGAGTTCAACTACATTTACAAAAGGCTCAATCGCCTTGTTCCGATTAGTCCCTTGTGATATAAGCCCTGGTCTGTGTTATTCTATTAGGGAAAAGCTCATGAAAAAAAACAACTTCCTCTCTTCCTTCCACTCGTCCAAAACAATATTTTGATTGATTAACTGCCATCAAAGCAAGGCGTCATCAGATTGGTAAAATCTCAGCATGTTTCCCTATAGTACGACTAGGAGGCAGTGAATTTAGCAGTGAATTTAGCGAGACACAGATCTGCTCCCACAATCAGCTGATTCCTCTGCTTGGCTTGGGAGATGCATCATTAAGGAAGGAGGAGGGTCACAGAGGTTCATAGAGCTACACAGGTTTATCATCTTCCCCCATCGCCCCCATCTTGCCTGACAGTTAATTTGTATAATTTACCTCCGTTCGGTCTCTCCCTTAAAGCACCCGTTTGACCCCCCAATGCCGATGAGTCAAACATAGCATCTAAATTAAATGGCTGAGACTCGGGGAGAATACATGCAGCCAAGTCAATCAATTGATGGGGAAATGATTCTCAGACGATGCCCGACACAGAGCTGTTTAGGCATGAACTGTAAGCAGGAGAAGAGCGAGAAGAAACGGAGTGAGAATGAGAGAGAGAGAACGAGGGAGAGAGAGGGGGAAGAAACGGAGAGAGAGAGAGAGAGAGAGAGAGGTAGAATATGAGGAAGAGAGAGACCGAGAGTAATGAGGAATGAGAAGTTTAAAGTTTGTCCTTCCAGAGGTGATTTGTGGAAGTGACCCCCAGAAGGAGAAAGATGCTACTGAGCTCTGTGGTATGTATTCCCCCCTCCCTATCCAACGGAGGGGGCTTTAGTTTATGTCTCATAGTCAATCATGAGCCAACCTGCTGAGGGATGGAGGGATGGGAGAGGAGGAGAGGAGGAGAAGAAGTGATTACCCTGCACCGAGCTAAGGGTATGAGAGTAGAACAGGGATATTTTATTTTGTCAATTGAAGTGTGCAAATGGAAATGTCAGAGCGGCCTGAGAGTTAACGAATGTGACAGGGAGAGGAAGTGCCGCCGTCGAACACCTGGTCAATCGCCGCTGTCTTTTGAGTGTTGTTCATGTTTGTCACGCCCTGACCTTAGAGAGCCTTTTATTCTCTAATTTGGTTAGGTCGGGGTGTGACTAGGGTGGGTACTCTAGTTTTTGTATTTCTATGTTGGCCTGGTATGGTTCCCAATCAGAGGCAGCTGTCTATCGTGGTCTCTGATTGGGGATCATATTTAGGCAGCCTTTTTTCCCACTGGGTTTTTGTTGGATCTTGTTCGTGTATAGTTGCCTTGAGCTTCACGTTCGTTTCTTTCTTCTTTATAGTTTTTTTGCCCGGTTCACATTAAATAAAGATGATCAACCCAAACCCACGCTGCATTTTGGTCCGATTCTTACAACAACGTTCGTGACAATGTTATCTTATTTCGATGGTGCGCTGTGTTGTTGTGAGCTTTGCAGTCAAATGTTCTGCAGATGAAGTGTGGGCCAAGGAAAGGGAGAAAGGATTTGGTGTTAGAAATCCATAACTGTTTCATGCAAACGTCTGTGCTCAACATTGGATTGGGCCAATCAAGAGAGAAGTCAATGGAAACAGAAAAGATGAATGAGTAAATGCTAGTCACTACGCAGCAGAATTGAAGAATATTAGGAATGAGGCATTCGCTCAAGATTATTCCAACTATGGTCCCAACAATAACAAAAGCCTTACAGCATCCAAAACACATGTCAAACTAAAGTATTGTAAAAATGCTTATATTCCAATTAAGTCTGTAAAGAATTTCAAACACCTCAATGTTTTTATCAAACTTCAATGACAGTGAGACTCACGACAGATGTGCTTAGTTTAAATTTAGACCCATCCGACACAATGTAATGGCTTAGAGCTTTGTGCTTGTGCAGTTACATTTCTTTGACTTGATGAGGAGTTGTTGATGCCGAATCGCTATGCGGGATACTAGCGTCTGCAGTATTCTATTTTGACAACCAGGCTAATTTCTGCTTTGGGTCATCAATATTTGTGACACTGCCGTGCTGGTGTAAATATAGCATGGTTCTTTGTTCTGCTTAGAAAGTGACATGTCTGATGACATAGACAGGAATTATTTGGATTTGTTTGTTAGTTTGTTCTGTGTAGGCTGTAGGTTGTTCTGTATTTGCTTCCCTCTAGATTTCACACACACACACACACGTGCGCGCACAAACACGCACGCGCGCGCACACACACACACACACACACACACACACACACACACACACACACACGCGCGCGCACGCACGCATGCGCACACACACACACACACACACACACACACACACACACACACACACACACACACACACACACAGCATTCTCCCTATGGTGCAATATCCTTGGACATGTGTACTGTAGATGGCAACTTAAGTTTATCTAACCATTCACTCGAGGCAGGTATGCAAATATCAAATTGGAATGAAATGATTTGACTTCATGTAGTTTCTGAGACATTCTGCAAAGAATATATAGACTCCCTAGTGACAAGAACTATTGTAAAACAGAGACAACTGTGCAAACTTTTAATAAATTATAATATCTTTGCAATATATTTCATACTTAGAGTCAGTACTTCAGCTGTTGGCAATCGACAGATCTCTGTGATTCTCTGTGGATTTAAGCCCTCTTCATTCCGAGCTGTTTAGAGAGTGGACTTTCTCTCTCGCTCTCTAATTGACTACACTCATTAGTAGCATCCATTTTTGATTCTGAACAAGGCTTCATGCCCCTCTCTCTGCTTCTTCTTCTTCCTCTTCTTCTTCTTTGAGATTGTGTCGGTCGATCGCAGCCAACTTTTAGGTGCATTCACCGCCAACTGCTGTACTGGAGTGTGAGGACAGTCACGGTCTACCTACAATACCATCTGGTAATAAATTACCCTGCTAGCTATTAGCCCTCACAAAAAGAAATCACCCATTCAACTATTCAAAACCTATCTAATCCTACTCCAGGGCAACAGTCTGGGAGGACAGAACACTACCACTTGCGTTGGCAAAAAACAATTGATATTGAAGGGTCTATATGGTGTGGACACATCAGAAAAACTCATGTGAAAACCCCTAGGGGCTCTGGGGGAGTGGGGTTGTGTAAAGTCTGATGTGATGAAAGCATATCAAATTGAAATGATCGATAAAGCCATGCTTTGAACATAGGGAGTCCGATTATTGTTTTGTTGTGTCGTCATGCTGTTTGCTACCTGAACAGTCCACAAGGGGTAGAGATGCATACTCCTTCTATAGTCATCTGTATAATTCAAGTGCACCTATATACAGAAGCAGATGCTATTTACATATGTGGGGATCTTAACAGTCGAATTGGGAGGTTAGATGACAATATCAATGATGTTGATGATATTCCATCGCGTGTTGCTTTGGATGGCTTTGTTGATCATCCTGGAGAAACCCTATTTAGGATTCCTTCAGGACTAGGACTGTAAAATGTGTATCATTAATGGAAGGATATGCCCCTTAAGCGATAACTTTACATCCATATCTGGCAAAGGAAAGGCTGTGGTGGACAATATAGTTACCCTCCACGACTGTCTAGAAAGTTGTTAGGAATATAAGGTGTCACAACCTACACAGACAGTTGAAGAAAGCGGATGGTTTGACTTGATTGATCTTTTATTTGTGATATTTTCTCAACCAGGTATTAGTACGCATCACACGGGGCAAACGCTTACACGTATACCACGTATAGGCCTAAATGTAAAGAAAATAAATGTGCAAAATGACTTTCTATGTTCTGATATTGGCATGTAAGCGCTCTGGTAGAACTCATCACAACTCTGCAAAGTTGCCAAGCAGCAACATTTGATTTAGATGTGTGGTATGAAACATTTTGTGATTTCATATATTCTGAAATGGGGGGTGAAAATGATCAAATAAAGAATACACGCCCCCAAGTCCAGGAAAGTTTACTTGCCGAACGAGACTTATTGGAATGATGAGTTAACGGACCTAGGGTCTGTCATGCCGCAAGGCTGAGTATTTATTTTTTACAGTGTAAATATAGGAATACAAGAGAACGTTTTAGGACGGAATTTGATTAAAGACGATGCCTATTCAAACGGAGATACCAGAGAGGGCAGCTATTACACATTGAGGAGATACAGACAAGAAATTGGAGACAAATAAACAAGTTAGGACCAAAAACGACATAAGACAATTTCAATGGAAGTCTAAGGAGAGCAGGGGATGCTGAACTCTGATATTATACAGGTACTTAAGGAGTGGGAGAAGGGGTTTGTTAGTTTGTTCTTAGGTAACGAAAATGCATATTTTGAGGAAGAGTTTTATAAAGACCTATGTTCCTTGAGAACTAAACTGGAAAATACAATGTCAGAACCCTCTTATTTAAGTAACCCATATTTAAATGAGGAGCTGTCTGTGGCAGAAGTTAAGAAGGTGATTGACTCTGCAAAAAATGGGAACGCATTTGGCGTTGATGAACTGCCTAATGAAGTTTTAAAATCCCCTAAACGAATTGACGTCTTACATGATTTGCTCAACATTTGTTTCGAGTACAGTATACTGCCATCCACTTGGCATAAGTCTATAGTGAATCTCATCCCCAAATCTTCAAAAAAGAATGGGAAAAACGATGTAATTACCGCCCTTTCTACCACGATATAATGCTTGCTCTTATTCTAGAAAGTACACCAGATATACCCTGGCATTATGTGGCTGAGCCATGAGGAGAAACTGAAATAGTTTAATGTCCATTGTATATTTCCGTTTGAGGAATATTTAATTCCAATAAAAGAAAAATGGCTACCTGTTTCAGTCTATAATATTTAGCTTCCATGTGGTAAATGGCATGTGTGTACAGTGCATTCGGAAAGTATTCAGACCCCTTGACTTTTTCCACATTTTGTTACGTTACAACCTTATTCTAAAATGGATTAAATTGTTTTTTGTCCTCCTCAATCTACACATAATACCCCATAACGTCAAAGCAAAAACAAGGTTTTTAGAAATGTTTGCAAATATATAAATATATATATATATACAGTTAAAGTTGGAAATTTACATGCACTTAGGTTGGAGTCATTAAAACTATTTTTTCAACCACTCCACAAATTTCTTGTTAACAAACTATAGTTTTGGCAAGTCGGATAGGACATCTGCTTTGTGCAAGACACAAGTAATGTTTCCAACAATTGTTTACAGACAGATTATTTCACTTATTATTCACTGTATCACAATTCCAGTGGGTCAGAAGTTTACATACACTAAGTTGACTGCGCCTTGGAAAATTCCAGAAAATCATGTAATGGCTTTAGAAGCTTTTGATAGGCTAATTTGCATCATTTGAGTCAATTGGAGGTGTACCTGTGGATGTTTTTCAAGGCCTACCTTCAAACGCAGTGACTCTTTGCTTGACATCATGGGAAAATCAAAAGAAATCAGCCAAGATCTCAGAAAAATAATTGTAGACCTCCACAAGTCTGGTTCATCCTTGGGAGCAATTTCCAAACTTCTGAAGGTACTAGGTTCATCTGTACAAACAATAGTACGCAAGTATAAACACCATGGGACCACGCAGCCGTCATACCGCTCAGGAAGGAGACGCCTTCTGTCTCTTAACGTGCTTTGGTCCGAAAAGTGCAAATCAATCCCAGAACAACAGCAAAGGACCTTGTAAAGATGCTGGAGGAAACATGTACAAAAGTATCTATATCTACAGTAAAACGAGTCCTATATCGACATAACCTGAAAGGCCGCTCAGCAAAGAAGAAGCCACTGCTCCAAAACCGCCATAAAAAAAGCCAGACTAAGGTTTGCAATTGCACATGGGGACAAAGATTGTACTCTTTGGAGAAATGTCCTCTGGTCTGATGAAACAGAAATAGAACTGTTTGGCCTTAATGACTATCGTTATGTTTGGAGGAAAAAGGGAAACGCTTGCAAGCCGAAGAACACCATCGCAACTGTGAAGCACGGGGGTGGCAGCATCATGTTGTGGGGGTGCTTTGCTGCAGGAGGGACTGGTGCACTTCACAAAATAGATATCATCATGACGTAGGAAAATTATGTGGATATATTGAAGCATCTCAAGACATCAGTCAGGAAGTTAAAGCTTGGTCGCAAATGGGTCTTCCAAATGAACAATGACCCCAAGCATACTTCCAAAGTTGTGGCAAAATGACTTAAGGAGAACAAATCAGGGTATTGGGGTGGCCATCACAAAGCCCTGACTTAAATCGTATAGAAAATTTGTGGGCAGAACTGAAAAAGCGTATGCGAGCAAGGAGGCCTACAAACCTGACTCAGTTACACCAGCTCTGTCAGAAGGAATGGGACAAAATTACTCCAATCAAGGACTCCAATCAAGGACTCCAATCAAGTTTCAGAAACAGCTCAAGGATCGTTAATGGACGCAGGATGCACCTGAGCTCAATTTTGTCACTGTAGACTTCCATGTGTTAAAAAATACTATATGCGGTGTTATTGCATAACACTGAAAGTGTTCATTCACTAACACTGACAAAGTGTAACAGTGTGAACACTAAGCACAGTCTTAATTTATGGCTCTATTCAATCTGTAAAGCTGAAGTGTTAGAGATACTGAGATATAAATGTAAAGGTCATTTCTGATTGAGTCGACATATGCAGCGTTTACCGTGAATACAGTCACCGCTAAAGCGGGAACATTGCCTTTCAATTTCAATCACGCTGTAAAGCTGACGTTCCACGTTTCAAATTGAATAGAGCCCTTAACACTCAAAAGTGTGGACCCGTATAGACACCGGCCCAATAACCCTGTTATTGTTGATTTAACACTGGAGAATAGAGAGAAAGAGAGCTCTAACAAAGGCCAGTGAAGTCCATGAAAATAGTCATTTTTGGTTTGATTTGAATGATTGGATCATGGAATATAGGATTGACTGTTGAACTGTGCCTGGGAAAAGAGAGAGGTAGTGAGATACCGGAGCTCTGAGGCATGCGTCACAAAGCATTTTACTTCGAAACAGTGTGTCGTTGCTTGTATCACTTTATCAGAAGCACAATGACGTCCAAAGGTTCATTTTGTCAAACAACCACCTGATTGGTTTGGTATCAGTTTTGGACAAAAGGCTACTCTGTGCACACGCTATGGCGTGTGCGACGTCATCTATAATAATTGGTTTGTTTTAAATTATTTTGACCAGCAGGAGCCACTAATGTACACTGTTTTGATCAAAGCCTCTGGTAATTAACCTATTTTTGACACAATTGGCTGGAAATGCTAAATGCTTCAGGAATCTTTGTTGCCCAATCAATAGAGAGAGGGAGAGGTGTCGCTAATGGACTGAGGCTTCAGAGAGTGAGGATGATCCTCATTATCACCGTTTCTTTCGACTGGATTGAGAGGGTCTTAAAAATGGAGAGTTTAGGACTATAAGATTCTATCTGCAAAAAGATGATTATAAATAAGATTATTGACTTTAAAGTTCCAAACCCTCATTGGTTTGAATGGTGTCATCAATGTTTATTTTGTATTCTTTTGAACTGAACAACATGAATTGGGGGTATTTCGAGTACTTAATTAAAATATGCGGTGTATGAATTTAACATGAACAGGAATGGCATTTACTCTCACAGTTGGCCAAAAATAACTATCTGAAAGCTTGGTCCCCAATAGGCAATACTTTTTGATTACACAAACATGGGTTAATTTCACCATCAATTGGGGTTTTATTCACTTTCATTCTGGGTCTTTGATAAAATATCATCTTTAAATTACGTTCAGGAGGTGTGGTCTATTGGGGGTGTGGCTTTCAGTGAGTTATTTTTGGCCACCCGTAAGATTAAATGTCATTCCTGTTCATCATGTTAAGTTTGTACACTGCTTAAATGTGTATATTAACTTTGAGAAGCTGATTGTGGCGCCAATATGTGTCGCTGTAGTCTCTCCTTTCTCATTTCAATTGCACCTAATCTGATGAAGTCATCGTCAATATAAAATTGCAGTTAGTTTTTGCAGTGATCTGGTTTAATTTGAAGGATTTGTATTATCCGGAATGAGAGGAGACAGCTGGAGAGAAAGGGAGGAAGAAATCAGCTCGAAGGATGATGAACATAAAACACATGATTTATTTTTTGCTTGGGCAATTGTTATTTTAGTTTCTAAGGAACTGTGTAATGAACTGAAAGGATATGACATTTGCAATTTTACAGTGTGTCACAACTAGAATCCGTATATTCAGTCCCGCTCGCCTATTATGGATAATACAGTATAGGTATTTGTATGTAACAATGAGACCTGACTGAACACAGTCTCGATAGGCACCAGTGAGACTTGATATCAAAGCATGTTCCAGCTTCCTGATAAGTTTAGCATAAAAGCTGAACCAGGAAGCAGTGTTGACAAGCATCAAAACAACAACCAAGGCAACCGAATGATGTGGTGAACAATGTGCCTTGCTTACATATTCTATAGATGGATAATAATGGTATGGAATGTCGATAACATGAAAAGAGAACAAAGGATTCCACAGAGAAGCTTTAGGAACGACTTAAAAGAAATCTATAAAAATCTAATTAGGCATCTCTTTTTGTCAACAAAGGGCCAATTCAAAGGGTTTTCAGTACATTTATCTAAATCCATCCCTTTAAATTTGGTGTACCTTTAATTAGACATTTCTTGGCAGACTCACTAGAATACTGTATAAGGAGAGAACTGTTCAGAATATTAGGGATAGATGAAGAAAGCCATGTAAATTTACAAATATTCTCCTTTCCAGCACCAATTGGTAGATTAAAAAATACTGTGTTCTGACTAAAGTTGTGGTGAATAACACAAAACACTGGTTTGGAGAGTCTTTACACACAACATATATTATATAGTGGTTTGATTCATCCTGAATGCTGCCATTTTAAATAGTTTCATCCATGAAATATTGGAAGGTGATAAAATTGTACAATAAGGGGTGAACAGTCCTATAAATCTACCTCTGTAATCCTCACTAATCATGGAACTATGATGACAACAGTCCAGTCGTCGTGAACCGTGCTCCAGGCTCCACGTTTAAACTACTCCGTATGGCCTGCGTTCAAATAGATGATTCAAATAGACTACATGTCCCAAACCTGTAATATGTTTAGCCTAACATGATCCACTACTTCTTGCAGGATCAACCACATGACCACGTGACAGAGGAAAGAAAGGTCAAATAACGATGCAATGGAATGATGCAACATTTAAGGAAACTAACACTTAAATCAGTGACTGTTACAAATGTATGTGGGTATAACTGATGGTGGCTACCGATCACCATGCAAATTGTTTTTAAAAAACACAGTGAAAAGTCTGGGCATATAATAATATAATAACGTTCTAGAAATCATAAATCATTTCAGTAGGTTTGGCGCTATACTGTCATCTGCACCTGGCTACAGAAACCAGGTACAGACACATAGCTTGTGTCTCCAAATGTCATCCCAAGTTATGTCAGCATTTCATAAACCTCACTGTGGAAAAGGTTATATGTTGATATACTTCAGTTTGCTGCCATCTGACTGGTTTCACATTTGTCTCCAGCGATCTATCATAAGGTAAAATAGATCTAAAACACTTGTCATGTACAGTGCCTTCAGAAAGTATTCATACCCCTTGACTTACTACAAGTTTTGTTGTGTTACAGCCTACATTGAAAATTGATTAAATTGGGGGGTTTTAGACATCTTTGCAAATGTATAGAAAATGAAATATCTAATTTACATAAGTATTCCCACTCCTGAGTTAGTACTTTGTAGATGTACTTTTGGCGGAGTTTACAGCTTTGAGTCGTCTTGGGTATGTCTGGATCAGCTTTGCACATCTGAATTTCAGGATTTTCTCCCATTCTTCCTTGCAGATTTTCTCAAGCTCTGTTAAGTTGGATGAGGAGTGGCAGTAAACAGCAATCTTCAAGTTTTTCCTCAGATCTTCACTGGGATTCAAGTCTGGGCTTAGGCTGGGCCACTCAAGGACTTTTACATTCTTGTTCTGAAGCCATTCCAGCATTGTCTGTAGGCTTTAGGTCATTATCCTGTTGGAACGTAAATATTCGCCCTAGTCTAAAGTCGTTTTACTCTGAAGCAGGTTCTCATCAATGATTTTCCTGTATTTGGCTCCATTCATTGTTCCCGTTATCCTTATCAGTCTCCCAGTCCCTGTCGCTGAAAAGCATCCCCATAGCATGATGCTGCCACCACCATGCTTCACTGTAGGGATGGTGTTCGACGTGTGATGATCTGTTCCTGGTTTTCTCCAGACACAGGACTTTGCATTCAGACTAAAGAGTTACATTTTTGTTTCATCAGACCACAGAATCATTTGCCTTATCATCTCAGTCTTTCAGGTGCCTTTTTGCAAGCTCTATGTGTGCTGTCATGTGCCTTTTTCTCAGGAGTGACACATCAAGGCTGATCAAAGGAAACTGGATGAACCTGAGCTCAATTTAGACTCGGAGTGTCACAGCAAAGGGGTGTGAATACTTATGTAAATTACATATTTCTGTATTTAATTTTCTATACATTTTCAAAACATCTAAAAACATGTTTTCACTTTTTCATTATGGGGTTTTGTGTCATAGCAAAGGGGTCTTAATACTTCTGTATTTCATTTTCAATACATTTGTAAACATTTCTTTCACCTGTTTTCACGTTGTCGTTATGGGGTATTGTGATCCATTTCTAATTCAGGCTGACGGGTGGGAAGAATGATTTAGGCTCTTAACAACAAATGGTGTAATAAGTGAAGCGGCATGCATACATTCTGAAGGCACTATCCCCTTATCCAAACAGTTTACTCATTTGCTTAGCAGTTATCAATAGCGCTTATCCATTTGTAAATTGCAGTGCATGGACAGTGGTGTTATTTCTATCAGAAAAAATAAAGTAGATGATGTTCCACTTGGGCAAAAATAAAGTAGATGTGGTTCCACTTGGAACCGAGAGGTTGCTGGACCTTGTTTGTCGTTTTATAGCAATTAAAGGTGGTGTAATTAGAAGGGAATTAAGTCTAGGTCCGAATACAGTGTACTGTATCTCTAAACACCCCTTCTCCACCTTAATTTCTTTGATCTCCACCCCTATGCTATTCTCATGCTTAAGGTCATCAGAATACGCTTAGAGAGAAACATGCATAAAAAGGGAATTATGTTCCATTTATGTGTGCTTAACGCGAGTCGGAAGTCCAACAAGCTCTCACAGTCTTACGTCATAATTAGACGTTCATCCATATTTCTCAAACCAAATTTCAAACTGGTTCCAAACGTCACATTTGGGGGGGAGGGGGGGGGATTCTGGCCTCCCAGAAAGAGTTCTGGCCTCCCAGAGAGAGTTCTGGAGTTCTGGCCTCCCAGAAAGAGTTCTGGCCTTACAGGAAATTTACTTTAAAACTGCAACATTTTCTCTCAGCTTCATGGAAAAATGTGTAAAATAGCAGGACATTAGTTCAGGGATTCTTGAAAGCCAGGAAAATCCTTTTCCGGCAGGGAAACCTTATTTCTATAGTTGAAACAATTTATGTTGTTGCATTATTTGAGAAAAACCTTTACATTTAGGGTAATTTTATAAGTAAAATATTTGTTTTGAGAATTTTATAAATACTTCAAATTAATAAATACTTTTGGCTCTATGTCTGGAAATGCCCTTATCCAAAGCAAAGGATCACAATTTCAAACTCTCCCAAAAAGTTTTTAAAGTAAAAAAACTGTCAATAATGGATATTAGCTGGAAAATTATCTTACAGTATGTAGTGTGTTGCCCTCCGTGACTTTAAATAATACTTCTCTCCAAACTGTGGTTCCTAAAAGATGTGTCCGGAGAATTGGTCAACTCCGTCAGATTTGTCTAAAACCCTAAATGAATCAGGAATGAACAGAGCCAGCTATACCATAAGGACCCCTTATTCATGTCCTTATTATATATAGTGCCAGAAGACAATTCATGATCTGTAACGTTTTATTTTAAACAAACAATATTGTAATCACCATGGTCACAACCATAAACTGTCAACTCCATTTGCCTTATAGATTACAATAGAATATTAATTTTGGTTCAAATATGTTACATTTAATTACGTTGTTGAGTCATAAAGCAACTGAGTAAAATCGAAATTGCTACAGTGTATACCACTTTAATGTAAAATAAAAATGTTTATTTTGTCAACTCTGTAACACATTAACTCCATCAGAGGGCTAAAAGATCTGATAGAACATGTTAGAATCACCCTTGGCAGCGATTAGAGTGACTCTACATTATTTTTTGTAGGTGGTTGACAGAAAATGACAAATAAATCAATGTTAATCCAACTTTGTAACACAACAAATATGTCAAGGGGTGTGAATACTTTTTGAAGGCACTGTATGTATGTGGCCTTCCTTTTGAGGGTTGCCATTTGACATGTACAGTATTTCCACAACACACGATTGTGTGGTAAATATAGCTATTCCGGTTTTTGTGAATGACGGGGAAATAATACGCTTGAGCAGTATAACCATGAATCTCTGACATGTCATTTATTTAGCATGTTATTTCTTCATGCTACTCTGAGCCCAAATGGGAAATACCATAATATACTATAAGCCTGCTTCGGATGCGGGTATATCATTATCATAATGCCATATTAGGCTAGGTACCTGCTTTGACGATATTTCTCGAAGCCAATTTGATAACATACTGAGAATGACCTCTCATAGATCATTAAAGGAAACCCCTGGATTCAATTAATACTCAGAGACACAGCAAGGACATCATAAAACAGAACATGTTAACTCCCATACCAGTAACAATGACCTAATAACGACCTTTTGTGAGACCTCAGTTAAATGAGAGCACATAGTATTTGCTGTGGATGTGGCTTTTGACTGTCTCTGTTCCTACATTGAACAGGCCTCCAGAGCCTTCCTTCCTCTCTCCATCCCCATCTACCAAAATTCATCTCTACTCTGTCATCATTACATCACCAGAATGAGGCCACCTCTCACGGAAAGCAGAACACACAGAGAGATGAGTTCCATCAAGGCCAGACATCTCATCTCTCCTACAGAGCAAAATAGCAAATGGCAATTGTGATGTATTCTTAGAGCAGGTTCTAATCTAGAACATGACCCTGGACAGCCAGGATTCTAGAACATTTAGAAAACACAGCCCTCTAATCATGATCATGTTGCAGCTGACACACGCTCGGGAACTCTTTCACTCTTTCTCCCCATCATTGCAAGCACATGCATGTGGAGGACAGCTCATTAGGTTTGCTTGCCATTGATCTGTTCATAACATTTGCATGCAGGCATAGCTCTGCTAGCTGAGGAAACAGCACAGAGACAAGAGAGGAGTGTAGTCGATCCACCAATGATCAGGAAACCAATTATCCATTTGGCAATGGGAGGATGGGATGGGCAATTAGTACAAAAACCACCACATGGTGTCATGTCCTTCCTCCATTCATTTTGAACCAGATTTTGTCAATGATGGAAAGATGTATAGGACACATTGTCAATAACGTCTCATAATATTTACATCATAATGTGTATGTCTAACGGATACTATGCTTCCATTGTCTTCCTTCCTCACTCCGACACGACCCTCGTCCCTCAACCGGCACTGCAGACGAAGGCACGGAGTCGTCACTCTATCTGACGTAAGACAATGCTATATGATGCCTATAGGACGCTCTGATGTAAAGGGAATTTTGTTTACTTTTTGCAGGGTTACTTTTTGTTATTTTAATGTCAAAGACACCCAAGTGTGCACGTGTGGTAACTTTACTGGCAGTGCCAGGTTGGTAATCAAGTGAAACATGCAAATGTGATAACAGTCCTCTATGGATCAACGCTCTATTAGCCTCACAGCCGAGCTCCAATCAATTTGGCTCCGTAAGAAGAAAGCGACTGATGATTGCAGATGTGTTTTTGGAGACTGTGTGTGTGTGTGTGTGTGTGTGTGTGTGTGTGTGTGTGTGTGTGTGTGTGTGTGTGTGTGTGTGTGTGTGTGTGAGAGAGAGAGAGAGAGAGTCAGTGTCTTTCTGTCTTTGTGTGTCTGCATGTGGTGGTAGGTCGGACAGCGTCTCTTTATCTGAGAGGAAGCAGGAGGTAGGAGAAAGGATATGGGAGAGATGGTTGTTTAGATGGAAATGGAGAGGCCAGGCAGAACTGAAAGTTACAGACAAATGGCATTTGACCATTTTCCCTTTGACAAGCTATGGCAAATTCACCATGACGTCCTGTCTCTACTTTTCAGGAAATACATTGCAATGCATGTCAGGAATGGAGATTGTCTGGACCAATGCTAGGTTCGTGATAACAAAGGTGCTTAGTTTGGAGTACACAAAATGTCTATCTCTGTCATTTGATATTATTATCAGCTATTCCAGGTCAAGGTTTGTGGACTGGGTGGGTTATCTACAAACAATACAATTGACTTTGCATTTCTGTGATGCAAATGATTGATTTGTCATATAGGCTAAATGGAGAACGCAAAATATAACGCTGCCTGAGAAATTGAGATTGGTTTTCTAATGTGACAAAGATGAAAAGTCATAGTTCTGTTGTCACGGTAAATCGTCAAATGTCAACTTGGCTGTTCTTGTGATTGCTGGCTACTCAGGTAACCTCCAAGAGAAATAATCACATTTAATACATTGAAGGTGCTATAGCTGCACTGGGATTATAAATAAACGTTGGCATTTCACTTTTATTGGAAATGTTGCCTGCAGCTGCACAGGCTGACCTATGTAGGTATGTCTAGCTGTAATAAGGTATATGGAGAGCTTATAGAGTTGTTTGACCTCTTTTATAGTACCTGCTACTGGCATATACAGCTAGCTGTGTGTGTTTTCCATACATGGCGTGAAATTATATGAAATGATTCAATTCAATAATCCCATTCGAGTCTTTTGACCTCTGGTGTGAATAAAGAAAATGGTTCAAACAATACTATTGATGTATACATTATTAGTATTCAAAATCATTTGAAAGGTTTGCACTTTGTATGTTGTGTAAATGTTATCGTGTGTAGCGTTCAAGTGGATCTACTAACAAAATAACAACTCGAGAATACATGAATCTTTCCGCTGAAGACTCGTTGGCTGGACTCCAAGCACACATGACTAACGGACAGTGGAAACCGATAGATTGCAACTTTCTACGGAGATGCCGAGAAAGATTAAGGAGAGTTTCCTTATTGCTTCCAATGGAGGATTTACTTATTTTACTGAATAGTACACAGTAGTACACACTGACTGTCACCACTACATTACATATGGCATTACGCATACTTTGATTTATACATTCACATGAATAATTATAAAACAATGTTATACTTATGAAATCCTCTTTCATCACCCACAGCACACGCAATAAATATAAATCAAGAAAAGACTGAAGGAAACAAATATAAACTAACCATTATTACTGCATTTGTCTTAAAATGTTAGATACATTTGTTTTATTACATAAGAGCTCTTTAATAATAGCTTCTATCACCATGGAGATTGACATTGGTAGTGATGATCCTTGCATAATTAAATGGAACTGTATAACTGGCAGAAATACCGTAATATACACATAGACAACAAAAGAAAATGTGCACAGAGAGAATGCTTTAATATCTCAGCATTGCAGATGGGGATTTTTTTTTTTTAGAATAGTAGAAAGTGATTCAAAGAAAATATTTGAAGATTCATCAGAAACTCTCTCTCTTTTTACGCCCTCTGTGGATTAAATGGCTGCACCTCACTGGCTCTTTTCATGTAGGATTTAAGTTAAATCCCGGTGTCTCTCATATAGGTGGCTGTGAATGTACAATTACAGGGGAAAAGCTATCACCTGAGTTCTTACCCGCTGAGAGAGAGAGAGAGAGAGAGAGAGAGAGAGAGAGAGAGAGAGAGAGAGGGGTGTAGACAGAGGGGGAAAACGAATTTGTGGATAAGTCTTGAGTCTGTTCATCCAAGGATGTAATCAAATCATGGGTTCGTGATAAAAAAAAAATAATACCCCACGAGCTGTTGGTTCTTCTAAGAACACACTGTTCTCCTTGTGGGCACATAGAGCACACAGCTTTTAGCCACAGTAGCACCTCATGATGTCTTCAGGGTAAAGATATCACAAGGTGTGTGTGTATTTATTTATTTATGTGTGTGTGTGTGTGTGTGTGTGTGTGTGTGTGTGTGTGTGTGTGTGTGTGTGTGTGTGTGTGTGTGTGTGTGTGTGTGTGTGTGTGTGTGTGTGTGTGTGTGTGTGTGTGTGTGTGTGTGCTGCTTGCTTGCTTGCTTGCTTGTATGTACACTACTGTTCAAAAGTTTGGGGTCACTTAGAAATGTACTTGTTTTTGAAAGAAAAGCAAATTTTTTGTCCATTAAAATAACATCAAGTTGATCAGAAATACAGTGTAGACATTGTTAATGTTGTAAATGACTATTGTAGCTGTAAACGGCAGATTTCTTATAGAATATCTACATAGGCATACACAGGCCCATTATCAGCAACCATCACTCCTGTGTTCCAATGGCACGTTGTGTTAGCTAATCCAAGTTTATCGTTTTAAAAGGCTAGAAAACCCTTTTCCAATTATGTTAGCACAGCTGAAAACTGTTTTTCTGATTAAAGAAGCAATGAAATAAACTGGCCTTCTTTAGACTAGTTGAGTATCTGGAGCATCAGCTTTTGTGGGTTCGATTACATGCTCAAAATGGCCAGAAACAAATAACTTTCTTCTGAAACTCGTCAGTCTATTCTTGTTCTGAGAAATGAAGGCTATTCCATGTGAGAAATTGCCAAGAAACTGAAGATCTCGTACTACTCCCTTCAAAGAACACCGCAAACTGTCTCTAACCAAAATAGAAAGAGGAGTGGGAGGCCCCGGTGCACAACTGAGTAAGAGGACAAGTACATTAGAGTGTCTAGTTTGAGAAACAGACGCCTCACAAGTCCTCAACCAATAATTGAGCAATAATTTCTCAGAGCAAGAATAGACTGATGAGTTTCAGAAAAAAGTTCTTGGTCTCTGGCCATTTTGAGCCTGTAATCGAACCTACAAATGCTGATGCTCCACGTACTCAACTAGTCTAAAGAAGGCCAGTTTCATTGCTTATTTAATCAGCACAACAGTTTTCAGCTGTGCTTACATAATTGCACAAGGGTTTAATAATGATCAATTAGCCTTATAATGATAAACTTGGATTAGCTAACACAACATGACATTGGAACACAGGAGTGCTGGTTGTTGATAATGGGCCTGTGTACGCCTATGTAGATATTCCATAAAAAAATATTTACAACGTTAACCATGTCTACACTGTATTTCTGAACAATTTTAATGGACAAAAAAATGTGCTTTTCTTTCAAAAACAAGGACATTTCTAAGTGACCACCAAACTTTTGAACAGTAGTGTATGTACAGTCTGTGTGTGCCTCTGTGTGCGTCAGACTCGGGCAGACTGGCAACGTTCAGCTCAGTCTGACCTGAGCCACTACCTGAGCGGAGGGGCTCTGCTCATATTTTAGCTCCCTTTGTCTGTGACAAATGGCTGAGCTCTAAAAGCCCTGTCCATGGTGCTGAAGGCTGCACTGATGTATGAGGCAGGTCCTGTCTGATAAATCCTCCATGTCATTCGGTCCCTGACAGACATTCATCATGTCTGGTATTTTTATGTTCGGGACTCCAGCATCGGATGCTTAATGAAACAAATATAATGCGATTTTCCGATTCCGACTGCTTTGGAGCGAGCTTTAACCGGCTGACTTCCCTTGCAGAGCGTTGTCATTGGGACATTGTGTCTTTCCGCTCTACATGACTGTGACACTGACTTTGCTGGGTTTGTTCAGACCACGGACCTCTGTCTAAAGAATGAACATGTTCCTAATGAGCCAGTTAATGAGGCTGTATTGGGTTGTATCTGGGAATAACAATGTAGGCTAAAATACATACAAACTCGTAAGATACAGTATATTCACATGGTGTTACAACAGGCATTTTTGCTCTTATATGAAATGCTGGGTGATCATTATCAAGGTTTCCTGGCAATATAAAGGTCAGGAACACAAAAGGCTGTATAGTGTTTTCATCAAGTGTGATGATTGTCATGTAGTGAGATAATAAAATTATTTCAGCACTCTGAAGAAAGGGGAGAGAGGGACTAACCCTATGATTGCAAAGAAACGTTGATGTTTATTACATTTTTTTCCTCAGCACAGATTCTTATCTCAGTCCCAGTTGTGCCCAGATATCACAGACAGTACAGTCAATATAAAAATGGCTTTTATAACTTTACACCCAAAGCAAGAACGCAACGTTTTTAAAATGATTATGCCAAAAATACTAAGAATGTATTTTCACTAAAAGTACTTGAGATTAGCTTGTGAGTCTGCAGATATGACATGGCCTTGTTGTTATTTCTCTGTAGTAGTTCTTGTGTACTTCCTGTGTACTTCTTGTGTAGTTCTTGTGGTAGGCACTTACCGGGGCATAACAACCCACTGAGCACAGACGTCAGTTCAACGTCTAGTTTTGATTTTCATTTGGTTGAGTTGTCAACTTGAATTCAACGTGAAATCAACAACAAATTCCACCATGTCATTGGATTTAGGTTGAAAGTTGGGGGGGGAAAGACGAAATACCCTTTTATGTTGATGACATTTTCCCAGTCCAATCAGTTTTCCACGTTGATTCAACGTCATCACATTTCATTTTTTGTTGTTGAAATTATGTGGAAACAATGTTGATTTAACCAGTTTTTGCCCAGTGGGGAAACCACAATCATTACTCTCTGGGAGATGTCAGGACAGACAATCACATTCAGACCATGAACTCACCATCAACTCAAGGTCTGCCTTTGTCAAGATTCTTAGATCCTTCTTCAAACACTTGCAAACAACCATTTCTTTAAAACCCTATCTATATACTGTACCCATATGCAGTATAATTGTATTTAGCATAATGATGTTGTTATTAATGAGAGTCATTTGTTTCTGTCATTATTAATATCACACCAGTTTACTGTCCAGATACTACACCAGAGGACTTATGTTTACATTAGCGGATAGAATATATAACAATTTATCAATGAAAAAACAAAAATCCTCTCTTTCTAAATAGAAAAAGGGTCATATTCATCAAAATTTTTACACCATAGTCATTATTATTGTCTATTCTACTACATAATTCCTCCATTATAGACAGTTGTCATCTCTATCTCACCTATGGATGTTGTACAGCACAGACGCTATTGCTTGGGGACCACAAGGACAGTTCCACTATTCTTAACACATTTAACAGTCAATTACAAGAGAGAGAACACCATCGTCATCATATTCTCTTATTCTATCTGTACTCTGTGAAGAACCCAGGGATGTCGAACTGTGTGTTTTAGCAGGGAAAACGATCTCCCTGGTGATGTTAGCTTGATAAAGCAATTGAATTGTTATAAAGCCGCCACGTCAGATACTGTTGTAACCAAGAGAGTGGTCTGTCTCCCTCCTACCGGTTACTCCTCAATTCAATGATGGTGTATATTTTTCCAGAATGTCAGAGTCAAAGCTAAAAGGAAGCCGATGCACATTTTTAAACAGTTACTGCAGGTTTCTCCTTTTTGTACGCTTTGTCCATTCTTTGCGATTGTGTGGTAAGCTCCACGGGGGTTTAGTTCTTTAAAAGGCATTGTCAGATACATTTATGACTGTGGGTTTCACTTCCACTGCAGTTGGCAGTCCGTTCCCTGAGACCCACAGCCTCGTAAAAGGAGAGTGCAGGCCGGCCACCTGCGTCAAAGACACTTTGGAGTGGCATTTCCTTAAATCCCCACAAAGGTGGTGGTTCCTCAGAGACACATAAATAAGCAGACAGGCCACTGAAATCACGGCGAGAAGCACACCAAAGACAGCAATTACTGCAGCGTGCCACTTTTCAGTGTCCTTGGCCGCCAGCTCTAATCCCTTTGTGGTGACATTGACACATTTGGTGTCGTGTTTGTAGAGGATGCCGCGGATGTCCACACACACCTTGTACTGGGTGGCGGGAGTCAGATGTGTGAGATTGTACACTTTCACATCAGACGGTACGCGTGCAGTGAATGCCATGGTCGGGTGGTTGGGGTCGGAAGCCTTGTACCACTTTATGTTAGGAGCCAGACCACCATGGGCGGCTTTCCAGGCCACCAGGACCGAGTTGGACTGCACTGATTTGATGTTGACGTCCAAAGAGCCGTTGGCAGGTCGGGGGAAGTATCCATCCACCTCCACAGAGACTGACTTTAGGTCTGCGCCGACCAGATTGTGGGCAACGCAGGTGTACAGTCCAGCCTCGTTCTCTGTTACATCGTAGATGTCAAACGTTCCCTCTGAGTGCATGTAGTATTTATCTGAAACGGTATTGGGCAGGACCCTGGTACCAGAAGGTGTGATCCAGTAGATGTCCGGTTCGGGTTCGGCAAAGGCCCGGCAGTGGAGCGATACAGAACTCCCGTTGTCGACGCTGACGTGCCCGGGCATGCTCTCAGGAGAGATGAGAGGCAGACAGATCTCTGTCATCTCCCTGAAGTGGACCTGCCGGACATGCTGGCCCTCGTACTCGGGAGGCTCGACGCAGAAGAGTGAATCCGGTTCCATGAAACGTATGTTGGTCTTGTTCATGTTCATCCAGCGGACCACACAGTCGCAGCGGATGGGGTTGCTGTGCATGCTCACCTCCCGCAGGTTGGGGAGGGACTCCACGGTAATCCTGTGTAGGGCGCTGAGCGCGTTCCCATTCAGCATCAATGTCTCCAGCCTGGGCAGTTTGTAGAAAGCATTGGGATGGATGTAAGAGAGCCTGGGGTTGTTGGTGGCCTCGATCTTAGTCAGTTCGGGGAGGTTGTTGAGGGCGAAGCTGTCGATAGAGACCAGTTCTGGCATGCTGTTAATGCCCAGCTCTTTGAGGTGGAGCATGTCTGCAAAATCTCCACGCTGTATCCTCCCTATGGGATTCTTGTTTAGATCCAGAAACTTGAGGTTCTTTAAGTTCCTCAGAGCTGCGTGGGGAACTTCGGGGAAGGTGTTGTCGTAGAACGAGATGCTCTCCAAGTTGTCGAGGCCAGATAGAGCGCCGTCGGGTAACTGCGATAGGTTCATCCTGGTCAGAACTAGACTTCGGAGATTACGAAGTGGCTTGAAGTTCATGTCTTGAATGGAGGTGATCGGATTCTCCCCAATCATGAGTATTTCCAGATTGGGTATGGTGTCGAACCACTCACTACTGATCGTCTGCAGCTTGTTGGAGTTGAGGTGGAGCCGGAGGAGGTTGTGGAGACCCTGGAACGCCGTGGGAGAGATGGAGGAGATCAGGTTGTGGTTCATGTAAAGCTCCTGAAGGTTGGCCAGCTCTGCCAGACAGCTATCTGGCAGCTGGCGTATCCAGTTCTCCTCCATGTGCAAGGACAACAGCTGAGGCAGCCGCCCGAGGTGGATGTCACTCATTGAGGATAAGTTGTTTTGCGACAAGTCAATCTCTGTGATGTTGGCCAGGTAATCCAAAGGTCTCTCAATCTTTGCAATGTTGTTGGTCTGCAGCAATAGCACTTGTGTGTCCGTTGGTAATCTCCCAGACAGAGTGAAAAGTCCCAAGTCATTACAGTCAACAATTGGGGCCTCCATGTAGACGGAGCTGGGAGAGAACCAGGGTCTGATTTCACACACACATAGCTGAGGGCAATCGACTCTCTCCTCAGAGGCCAGAACAAAGGCAGTCATGGCAAGGCCCACGAAGAAACAATCTACAAATGACACGTCCTTCATATTGGCCCGATTCCCTCCAGTAAGTAATTGGTCTTTGTAGATTAAGTGGTCTGAGCTGTTAACTTCACAAATAATGAATAATTTGTTACTGTTGCTATAGCGACTGACTACCCCCCACTGGTAGGGAGGGTTTCCCAGGGGGCTTTTGTTGTACTGGCGTCCAACCGCTCAATTCTCCCTCCTGGGCGTAAGGGTTGGAGTCAAGACTTCAGTCATACAGGCCCAAGTAGATAACAATGAACATATACCTCAGGAAGCTACAGTCCTGCTAAGCACATCTGGGTTAGCCTCCATTAACGCTCTGCTTTCTTTTGAAGATGAATCACATCCATCTCTCAACGTTGTTACTAGCTGCCAGCATCGTCAAATGAGTCCATTCCCACCTGTAAAAGAAGAGAGGGGAATGTGAACACGTTGACAGAAAACCTGGGTGCATCATACAAAGGGGATTTAGACATATTGACATTTGTTGTAGAGGCACAAGGATGCATGTTGACATTTACATTGCACGGCCCTTCAAGACACATCAGCATGGATTTAGATCTGCTTGACCTATTTCATATCATTTGGGGGCATCTCTGTGCCCTCCTGATATGGCATGAAAGGATAAATATAGGAGGATAGTGCCTTTAGAGTTAAAGCGAGAAGTATTTATTAAATTCTTAAATGGCAGATTGCATAGGCTTAAAGGGATACTTTAGGATTTTGGCAATGAAGCCCTTTATCTCCTTCCCCAGAGTCAGATGAACTCGTGGATACCATTTTTTATGTCTCAGCTTGCATTTTGAAAAAAAGTTGCTAACTACCACTGATATTGGGCGATTAGGCCTAGCTCGCAGTCTGCGAGTGCGATGGGGTTGAGGTCAGGGCTCTGTGCAAGCCAGTCAAGTTCTTCCACAACCAATCTCTACAAACCATTTCTGTATGGACCTCGCTTTGTGCACGGGGGAATTGTCATGCTGAAACAGGAAAGAGCCTTCCCCAAACTTTTGCCACAAAGTTGGAAGCACAGAATTGACTACAAAGCCATTGTATGGTGTAGCGTTAAGACTTCCCTTCACTGGAACTTCAGTGTCCTAGCCCGAACCATGAAAACAGCCGCAGACCATTATTCCTCCTCCGCCAAACTTTACAGTTATCACTATGCATTGGGGCAGGTAGCGTTCTCCTGGCATCCGCCAAACCCAGATTCGTCCACTGGACTGGCAGATGGTGATGATTGATTCAACAATCCAGAGAACGTGTTTCCACTGCTCCAGAGTCCAACGGCGGCAAGCTTTACACCACTCCAGCCGACGCATGGTGATCTTAGGCTTGTGCATGGCTGCTTGGCCATGGAAACCCATTTCATGAAGCTCCCGACAAACAGTTATTGTGCTGATGTTGCTTCCAGAGGCAGTTTGGAACTCGGTAGTGAGTGCTGCAACTGAGAACAGATTACTTTACGCTCTACGTGCTTCAGCACTCGGCGGTCCCGTTCTGTGAGCTTGTGTGACCTACCACATCGCGGCTGAGCCGTTGTTGCTCCTAGACGTTTCCACTTCATGATAACAGCACTTATAGTTGACCGGGGCAGGTGTAGCAGGGCAGAAATTTGACGAACTGACTTGTTGGAAAGGTGGCATCCAGTGCCACTCATTTGAAGGGGTGTGCACGTACTTTTCTATACAAAATGTATATCACCAGGGGAAATATGTATGTATTTTACACATGAAACAAATTACGTAAAAAGTACAATTTTCATTTAAAAGTACTGACTGTTTATCAGCGTGTACTCTTGCTGCGTTTCTGTTTCCTGTTTCCTCTCTATGCTCACCTCTCCACAGTTAGGCTGCTGCTCTTTATCATTTGTCATTACATAAACACTTTTCACTGAACGGATGGGTTTGACGGTGCTTGTCATAACCTGGGCTGCAGAGCAACAAAACGCCAGACAGAGCCACAAGACGGAGAGAAGAAAAAGGGAACGGGAGAAAGAGAGAGGGGGGGGGGGATGCACTGCACCGGAGACATTCCATCATCCTCATTTCTGTTTCCACCCCAGTGCTCCGAGACGACGACGGAGATGAGAAAGTCCGAACGGTGCTACAAAAACACTGCAGTCAGCCCCAATGGCAAAACAGGCCAAGAGTTCATTTCTCAAGCCACTGTTGGAGAGTATGGCTGAGAATGTGGTTTTGGATGAGGTAGGGAGGGAGAGAGAGAGCGAGAGAAAGCGACCAGAGAGGGTGGGGGGTATTCTTTTTCAAATCACCTGGCACTTTAATAAGTGGAATACCCAGAGCATTCTGAAAAACATGGTTACCCTCTCTTTCCCTCAGGGAGCATTGACTCTCATTGTATAGCTCTGTGCTTAATATTCACTGGGGAAAGAACACAGGACCTTCCTTTCTCTTAAAACTGTAATTTCCTTCTATGGTGTTTCGGTTCTTACACCCTGCTTACTCTTGTTCCTGTGTTTACTAATCACAATTAGAGACACCTTAATGTGTTTGGGCTAAACGTTATTGCATGCACCGCATGTTCCATCACAGTGGGTAGCTGTTGTCGGTCCCTTAGGGTCTGGTGCCTTGTTATGCTGTTAATCACCCACCCTGCCTGCTAATTGGCTAAATGAGACATTATTTGGATATGACTTCCATTGGGTGATCAATATCTTTGTGAGCCAACGGGGCCCCTTCACAGCGGTCACAAAATGGAGGCTGGAAAATACCGGTAGCAGCCTGAACGAGGAATCAGGGGTCTGTAAAAAATAAGAAGAAAAAAGAGCTGCCGCACATTGTATTAAATGGAGTATTACCTTCTTCCTGGATTCCTTCAGATTTGGCAAGGTGATATGGAATCCGAATGTCGGAACGGTTAGCAAGGTAGCCTACAGTACTGAGGTGTTGATTGTACAATGGAACAAAGGGCTATTTTCATATCCATGTAATGTCCGTGCTTAAAATCCCTCCTACACAGTGTATGATTGTATTGAGGTTAGTTGTTGACTCAAATGGCGTGGTGCGCCTGGATAACATAACAGCGTTGCTCAGTACTTACTCACGTGTGAGTAAATCTGAGTTATGATAATCACAACTTGATTCATGAAAATTGATGTTTTGCCCTACAATTTATTCCTGGTTGCGTTCACACCATGCATATTATATTTGCTTAGCCTCTCCCGTTGTGTAATGACAAGAGGGTTGGAATTATTACACACGCTGCAGCACTGTTGCATTACCTCCACATATAATCATAGATCATAAAGGTTTTTACCCTTCACTTTTGGACAAGGTTAAGCTACCCGAGGACCAGCACTTTAGGGATGCCAGATTTTCTGTTGAATGAGTGTGCATTGAGCATCCTACTTAATGAATTAATTGAAACATCCCAAAGAATGACGAGAGATTGCCGATGTGCTCTTTTGTCATACTGTTTCATCAACAATAAC
The DNA here is from genome assembly GCF_034236695.1 of Oncorhynchus nerka. Classification (NCBI taxonomy): domain Eukaryota; kingdom Metazoa; phylum Chordata; class Actinopteri; order Salmoniformes; family Salmonidae; genus Oncorhynchus; species Oncorhynchus nerka. The sequence goes on from NC_088403.1 coordinate 34,254,135, forward strand.
CTTAAGCATTTAAAGACGGCTCTTATGAACTGAATCTAATTCATCTCCCATGCCCCTCTGTTTTTATGCTGATGGTGACCACTTTCATATTATCACCTAAATACAGGAATTACTTCAACATTATGTCTGTAACTTAACAACGTTAAGTAAGTTCACTTATTAATGTTTCATTCATGTCCCAACGGTGAGGAGACTGTCTCCGTGCTCGGCTGCTCTACTATTCAACAGAACATTAAGAGACATTAGTCTGGGGACAGAGAAATGGGGAATTGGAGGTGACACCGACAGCACTTTCAAGCTAGGCTAGAGTATTTTAAATGTTTAGGCCAGTTTCATAAGACCATAGTGTAAAAGATATGATGATACGAAATCCATCGCTAGGTTTAAATAGCCTATTCAGAGGTATTCAGTCTCCTAGCCTTATAATCCCAAACGTGAAAAAGTAAACATGTTGTAAATACTACACCACGCAGTGTGTAAGGGAAGAATATACAGTGCCTTGCAAAAGTATTCAACCCCTTGGCAACCCTAAAGGAGCTGCAAAGCTCCACAGCGGATATTGGAGGATCTGTCCATAGGACCACTTTAAGCCGTACACTCCACAGAGCTGGGCTTTATGGAAGAGTGGCCAGAAAAAAAGCAAACATGTTTGGTGTTCGCCAAAAGGCATGTGGGAGACACCCCAAACATATTGAAGAAGGTACTCTGGTCAGATAAAATTGAGCTTTTTGGCCATCAAGGAAAACGCTATGTCTGGCGCAAACCCAACACCTCTCATCACACTGAGAACATCATCCCCACAGTGAAGCATGGTGGCAGCATCATGCTGTGCAGATGTTTTTCATCGGCAGGAACTATGAAACTGGTTAGAATTGAAGAAATGAGGGATCGCGCTAAATACAGGGAAATTCTTGAGGGAAACCTGTTTCAGTCTTCCAGAGATTTGAGACTGGGATGGAGGTTCACCTTCAGCAGGACAATGACCCTAAGCATACTGCTAAAGCAACACTTGAATGGTTTAAGGGGAAACATTTAAATGTATTGGAATGGCCTAGTCAAAGCCCAGACCTCAATCCAATTGAGAATCTGTGGTATGACTTAAAGATTGCTGTACACCAGCGGAACCCATCCAACTTGAAGGAGCTGGAGCAGTTTTGCCTTAAAGAATGGGCAAATATCCCAGTGGCTAAATGTGCCAAGCTTATAGAGACATACCCCAAGAGACCCCAAGAGAGTTGGAATTGCTGCAAAAGGTGGCTCTACAAAGTATTGACTTTGGGGGGGGTGAATAGTTATGCACGCTCAAGTTTTCTGTTTTTTTTGTCCTATTTCTTGTTTGTTTCACAATGAAAGATATTTTTGCATCTTCAAAATGGTCGGCATGTTGTTTAAATCAAATGAAACCAACCCCCCCAAAATTAATTTTAATTCCAGGTTGTAAGGCAACAAAGTAGGAAAAATGCCAAGGGGGTGAATACTTTCGCAAGCCAATGTACTCTAGCTACTGTAAACTACAAACAGTATAGCCTGCAATAGCATATGTGGCAAAGGGCTCGTACACTTAACTACTGTGCCTAGTCCAGGATTCAAGAGTTTACTGCACTGTACTAACATGTCAGTGTGAAATCAGGTCAAGCTGGGTTTTCCCCCGTTCAATACGGAGTTCATTTCCCCCCACAATACAGTTCATTTCCCCCACAATACACTGTTCAATTACCAGTAGTCAACAGGAAGCAATGGAGGAAATATCTAGGAAAAAAATGACTGCCAGGGTATCAATACCATCACATTAACCTCCAGTGACCAGAGGAAGTCGTAATGGCATTAAAAACCTTAGCACAAGACAGATGAGGGAAATCAGCCATAACCCATTTAAGCTTAGGTGAAAACAAGAGTTCCAAGGAACAAAGAGAGGAGGAGGGAAAACTGGAGCTTGTTTGGCGTTAAGTGGCAATAACTTGCATAACGCCTGCGGTTCTCAGACAAAGAGGAATGCGGTTAATACCGAAGCCAAATGGAATTATAAGATGGATGCTCCTAATCAGAGTCCTGATGCAGTGCAGCATCAACAGAACGATATGGCAAAGGGAGAGAGAAATATAAATCTGGATTTGTCCCTACTGCTTCCAATGTGTCCAGGCCAGTGGCACATATACTCCCCTATGTACTAAAACTTTTCATTTGGCTCTTCGCTCCAGCATTTTGGATTTGAGATCAAATCTTTTATATGAGGGGACAGTACATAATGTCACCTTTTATTTTAGGGTATCTTCATACATATCTGTTTGATCGTTTAGAAATGAAATCCCTTCATGTATCTAGTCCACAAATGGGTACCAAATACTAAACTTTTGACTAAATGTAATACACTATAAATACATTTGTCCAAATATTTTTGACACCTTCAAATGAGGGGACTAGATGCATATCTAGTCACGAGGGCCCTAGGGCGGCTGAATCAAGTGCACCGCCCGACAACAGCGTAAGACGAACACAAAATGTAGGCATGCAAGGCTTTATCATTGTAGTTTTTTACAGAAATGTTTGGTGATCGATTAGGATTGCCTTGTCAAATGCCTTGCGCTACACCATGCCAACAGACGATAGCTTCCTCTCCAGAGTACATCCCCCAATGATTTCTAGAACAAAAACACATGTTCTGATTCTGACAACCATTTTGATGGGCCCTAGAAACCGCTGAGTTGGACCAGAGCCAGAACCCATATGGGTAAAGCGGCATTTTTTACATTTTTTATTCGTCATTGGCTTTGATACTCTGATTGGTTAGAGATGATCCAATTAATGATGACTTTGTTTTGTGCAACAACCCTCGTTCTCACGTCACCACAAGCGACTTCGACGATGGCAGTCTCAGAACTGAAGTATGTCGCGAACATAGAGCAGAGGAAGAATTCAGTTCAGACGAGCAGAGAGCTGGGCTCCTCCTGACTCATGCCGCTGTGGCTCATCTCATCATCAAGCAGCCAGCCTGCACTGTTAGCTTGGTAGCTAGCTGCTTGTTTGAAGTGAATTCTAAACCCTAGCCTGCGGAGGTCGTGTGGGGTCAAGTGGAGATGAGGGGGGATCTGGAGATGATTACTTTGGAACATGAACCCGTCACTTGTTTATGCCAATCTATCGTATTTATAAGTATGGAGGTAGAAAGGGGATGTTGCAGTACATTAACAAAATGTTCTGTACTGACATTAAGTTGGGGTAAATTAGGCTGGGGTCGAGAGGCAAGGAGTAATTGAGATCATTATTTTGGTAGTGTGCAGTCTCTAGTTGATATGTTGTAAGAAATGAAAGGTACTGTCTTACGTATGAAATAAACATCACATTCTGTTCTGATCACGGGTTGGAAAAACTCCGGGAATGTACAGTAGATTCCCAGAAGGAAACAATGGATGCGCTGCATCTATCGTAGGTGTTGAAAGGGAACATACTGGCCCTCAGGGATGTGATTATGTAGCCTATACCGTTTAGCCGGTAACAAGGAAGTATAGTATCTGCTGAAAGGTAGACATTATCCTGGCAGGGCTAAAACTGTTTCCCCGACATAAAGGTCATACGTAATTGCAAAGTAGGGCATCAGAGGAATTGCCTCTTTTTTTGCAGGAGAAATGGCCTGTGTATTTAAGAAATGGTTCACAGGAATTCTGATCCATTGGTTATAATCATCAAAGGCTCTCTCTTCACCCCTCCTCTCTCTCTCTCTCTTCCTCTCTGCGCTCGCTCTCTCTAATATCTCCCTTCCCTTTCTCTCTTCTCATCCTACTTCCCGCGTTTCTTCTCCCCCTCTCTCTCTCTCTCTCTCTCTCTCTCTCACACACACACACACACTCTCCCTCTCTCTTTCTCTCACCTGCTCTTGCCTTTCTCTATATTGCCCATTTTCTTCTCTCTACTCATCCTGCTTTCTTTCATTCTTCTCTTCCCCAGATGAAACCAACCCCTATAGTGGGTTCCTCTCCTCTCCATCTCCACTCCTTCCCTCTTCTCCATTCAACCCATTAGCATCATTATCTCCAATAGAGGAAAGTTAATGTGTCTCCCCCCCTGCCCCTGATTCCCTTCCGGTCTCCATGTCTGTCTGCCTGGCTGGCTAAGTGCTGCATGGATAAGCCGCTTGGTGGGTGGCTTTGTGAGTCTCCTGTCCCTTCCCCTGCCCTTCAACTCATTGATTTGCCATTACACGTTTTTTTCTAAGGTAAGGGGAGAGTCCATTAAACGCTGTCTACTATGCAGTGTGTGTGCATAATTAAGTTTTGTGTGGTGGTGTGAAAAGGGGAAAACGTTTCCCCTTTACACCTGCTCTTGCATGGCCGCAAATCAGCAGCGAGTCAACAGTTAATGCGGAATCAATGTTCCAAATTAACCACAGGACACCCCAGGTCTGAGCTCAGCCTAGCTCAGCCGCGTGCCTCTCTCGCTCTACAGCCAGTGCCCTTGGGCTGAGTAAGGGAGAACAAGAGAACACACATACAAAATCACGTGCACACAAACATTTTCCTACAGGCAACTACAGACCACACGAGAACGGACACATGCATGCATGCAAAGGCAGGCACACACACACACACACATGCACGTGTATAACCACACGTGCACGAGAAAGTTAGCCCATCTGAATGACAGAATAAGGCATCCTTTTATAATCCCGCTAAATCAGCCGTCGATAAGTTCCAAAGCATGGCGAACACGCAAAACACTTATTTATCTCCCTAATAGATAACCGTACTCTCCCTGTCACTCATCTACATTATTCTCCTCGTAGTTGTTAGCCAGAATGAAAGGAGACCGAGATTTCACTCAAAGTCAGAAGGAAATTGAATCTGCAGGTGCAAATGTGGCATGTTTCCTCCCTTTGGAGATAGATGCACAGCTATCTATATTTATATGAATAATATATCTATCTGGTCAAGAGGCCATGAGTCTGCAGGGACGAGGTTTCCTTCAGCAGACAGAATCAATCTTTATACACCACTGAAATTAATTTAATTTCAGCCCGGCCTTTTTTTATTATGATTTTTATGGCTCTGATAGGCTGTGTAGGCCTTCTCTGTAAATAAGAATTAGTTCTTAACTGACTTGCCTAGTTAAATGAAGGTTAAATTAAAAAAACATTATAAGGTATTCTAGGGTACCTACTGTTTCCATTCACCTTGGCTCAGAAGAGGCCTGAACAGGCCTGGGGCTCCTGAGTGGCGCAGTGGTCTAAGGCATCTCAGTGGAAGAGGTGGCACTACAGTACCTGGTTTACATCCAGGCTGTATCACATCAAGCTGTGATTGGGAATCCCATAAGGCGGTGCACAATTGGCCCAGCATCGTCCGGGGTAGGCCGTTGTCTTAAATAAGAATTTGTTCTTTAACTGGCTAGTTAAAGAAAAGAATTGGCACCTGGAAATGCAAAATGGTTTGCTACATCATGTATGTCCATGGGCTCGGTAGAGGTATGTCTTTACTGATGTTGGGTACGGTGCACATGTACACCCCTCCGTATATATTTGGACAGTCAAGCTCAAATTACAAAGGTATATACTCCAGCATGTTGGATTTGAAATCAAGTGTTTGATATGAGGCGACGGTATAGACTGTCGCCTTTAATTTGAGGGTATTTTCATACATATCTGTCCTACCATTGAGAAATTAAAGCACTTTATGTTGTTAGTCCCCCCCCCCGTGTGAAGAAGTCATAAGTATTTGGACAAATTCACTCTTTTTTTTACTAGGCAAGTCCGTCAGTTAAGAACAAGATTTTATTTACAATGCCAGCCTACCAGGGAACAGTTAGTTAACTGCCTTGTTCAGGAGCAGAACGACTAGGCTACCTGCTATAGTGGTTATGGTGTATCAAAGTAGTGAAAAGTTAAGTATTTGGTCCTGTATTTCTTGAACGCAATGACTACATCAAGCTTGTGACTCTACAAACTCAGATGCAACATTGTACATTTTAGCTTCACTATCCAAACACATACGGAGGGGAGTGTATGTGTCTGTGTGTGCGTAATTGTGCATGCATGTCGACTGTACATGTCGACTGTGTCTGGGTGGGTGTGCAAGTATATGATTTATTTTGTACCTTTATTTAACTAGGCAAGTCAGTTAAGAACAAATTCTTATTTTCAATGACGGCCTAGGAACAGTGGGTTAACTGCCTGTTCAGGGGCAGAACGACAGATTTGCACCTTGTCAGCTCGGGAGTTTGAACTTGCAACCTTCCGGTTACTAGTCCAACGCTCTAACCACTAGGCTACCCTGCCACCCCATGGTGCATATGTCCGCGTCTCCATACATCCATCACTCTGTCTGGGTAGCTCACGATTGCGCGACGGCCTGGATTTTAGCCCAATCCTGTCTCAGTGGTATCGTGTCACTCCTAAGCAATAGCTTCTCATTAGTGTATCCAGGACTACACATATTAATCTTGAATATTTACGGGACAGATCGAAAGCACAGCAGCAATCCTCAGATGTCTCTCCTCTATTTGAAAATGCTATTTGCATATGTCCCTCTTTACCATGCTCCCTCTGATTAAAATCTATATTCCCTGAGACTTCAGGAGTTACCTTTGAACGGATGAAAGGGTATCGCTACATTTCCAACGACATTTTCAGACTAGATTAGAAAAGCTGAAATGTCATTGATTGCGGGTAAACAACAATACTGTGATTTTTGAATTCATACCTGCTTTTCTTAATGTGTGCCCAACCCAAATATGTTTGTAAAACAGGAGGCTATCAGCTATGGAAGGCCTGCTTACTGTACTGTATGCTCGAATGCTCTGAACTCTTCCCTGTAGCTGTCTGTCTGCACCACTGTTTCCATGCTGTGTATTCAGGTATCAGAATCAAACCAGGGGCTTCTTGTAATACATCATTATGCAACTAACAATTAATTAGGCGCTGTGTAGTTTGACATTGAGTATAGGACTGAGAGTTAAACCCACACATCTTTGCTCCTCCTCATAGATAGATAGCCTGGAAAATTGTACTCGGGCTACATGTAAGTTCTCCTCTAAATACATACACCCACACACTGGCACTCATCACTGTATTAAGCTATTGTATGAGGAAAAACCTATTTAAATCGTGTTTCACGTAGGCCCAATGTAATGTAGCCCTAACAAGATCAATAGAGCTGTTTACATTGTACTCTACTGCAAGAGTTATTGGGTAAAAAGCAATGATCTATTTTGAACTAAATGAAAATCACCATTTGACTCGAGGATTGTTATTCCCACCTGAGAGGGAGAAGTAGTTGCATGTTCAGGGCTCTGATTCTTCAAATCCCAGGCTAGACACCTAGCATTGCAGCTGAACTCTGTAACGTGAATAGAAATGCCTGCTTAAAGAGAAGGTGAATATAGACGGGTTTTGCGGACAGCATCACAAAAATGATGCGCGTGCATTCGATGTGTGTTGTTATGACTCTTACTGGTCAGATAGCCAGCAACAATGACAAGAAGCTGCCGTGTGGGGAATTGTAGGTGGCTCGTTTCAGATTGTTCTATCTTGTTATTGATGCCGTGTCTTGTTTTGAGGTGTTTTGACTGATGTCATGTCTATGCTAATATGGCTCAAAATCCGCTTATGAGCTAACCAACAACGGTAATGATATATTTGAGAAACAACAAGTGCTCATTGTGAAAATGCATTTATGTTGCCAATAAACATTTGGAGACTAAATACAGTTTAAATGTTGTAAACAGTCTAAGCCAACGCCGTCTGGTTTGTCCCTTGTTGCTAAACAACCAACCCGTCTACAGACAGACACAGAGCTCCGGTGACATCAAAATCTAAGGTGAACAGTATTGTATGTAATGTACAGTAGACTAGGCTAAATATGAATTGTGCTACATGGAGACAGGCTACTGTGCTACACTGTGCTATACAGAGCTACATGATGAGTTGGCCTTGTATAGGCGTGCCAAGCACCTTTTGGTCTGCCATTTTCTCACCACAGGATGAAGATGGTCTCCATCAGAGGCAAATTACAATGACGAAAGAGTGGTTAGATTTCATGGTGAGCATTGAGCAATGCTATATTTTTTCATATTGAATGGCTGTTGGTTGGGCTTCTGTTTGGAAGCCTAACCAATGGGTTCTCGACCCATTGTGCCCATGTTCAATATAAGCAGCATTAGCTTTCAGAAGCAACAAGGTAGACTGTTTCACTGATACAGCAACAAGGTAAACACTGTCAATGGACAACTGTGCCTCATATATAGGTAACATTATAGTAAGCCTTACAGGTTGACTTCTCATTTGAATATTCCATGAGCGTTGGAGAGGTTATAGTTTGGAGAGAGAGAAAGAGAGAGAGGGAGAGAAACGCCCCAAATGCAGTTAAAGGATTAGAGACTCGCTGCTTCTCTCTCCAAATCCTGCAAGGTGTAGGAGGTCAGGCTCCGGGGATCGGGGATATGTGGTTCTGTGATTGTGTTCAATGTGGACTATGCTCTGCACATAAGATGCCTCGCCGTGACAAGTGTCATTACGCAAAAGCTCTGGATGCAACATGCAGATATGGTGCTGAAGCCTATGGATCTGATGCACGATGCATCGTGGGAGTGTGTGTGTGTGTGTGTGTGTGTGTGTGTGTGTGTGTGTGTGTGTGTGTGTGTGTGTGTGTTGCGTGCAGCCCGGGGATAGGCCTATTAGTGCTTTCATGGCAGGTAGCTACTGAGAACGGGTTCTCTTTGATTGCAACAGGATGATTCAACCGAGAGCAAAGCGAGAGGGGAGGGAGAGTTAGCCACCATTCTGAGAGTTTCTAGACGTGTCTTGTGTGCGCGCTCTCTAAATGCATCAGCAACAGGACCCGCATCATAGCATACATTTATGCACAAATCCACCTGCTTTACAAAAATATATATATTCGACGTCGTATCTTTTTGGTGTGATTTCATTCATAATCCATTTCCATCCTAAAGCACATTCTGCATAGTTGCGCAAAAGCTTTCCTGCGTCTGAAGGTTCGAGAACAATCAGTAGCCTTCCAAGCTGTCATGCATGTCCGATTGTTACATTTGCAGTAAAACATAACGATAACCATTTTCATACATAATGTTTTATATAGCTTAGCAACACCTTTCTTGTTATGCTAGTATTTACTGTGTCGTCAAAGCCTTTCAGCAAACCAGATATTTCACGTTAACTTCTTGGAAATCCGTACTGCAATAGTGGCGATATAGAATATGCCCAACATATCTGCTCTCTAGATTACAGAAAAAATATTGGGGAAAGAGGGGAACTCACCCGCAATAGTCATCTTCTCCCATCGACCGATAAGTATTCCCTATAACCCCATCTAGCGCACTGGTCCAGAGACGGAGGAGAGAGAGCGCGCAAAACAGACAAGCCCTAGACGGCGGTTTATTATTTTTACACAGTTGGAGAGAGACCAGCTCCAGATTTTCCTTCTTCCCAGTGTTGTTCCCTATCAGAAAACCGAAAGTCCACAAGCAGAGATAGCTGTTTGGTTGGTAGAAGAGCCTCTATCCCCCGTGTCCTTTTCCACCGTGGTTAACGGCGCATCTCCCCCTCGATCAGCTGTCACATAGACATGGTGCTTTCTGCTCAACACTCATTAATATCAGAACTACCTCCGCTCTCCAGAGAACAGCCAATAGCGTTGGAGATCCAGGCACGGCGCTCGCAGCATCCCGAGTCTGGTTGGCTGAATTCACCCGTCTGTCCTTTCTTCGACCCTCTCTCCCAGGGAGTCTTGAAGCAATAAGGAGGGAAATGAGATGAGGGTGCAGGAAGAAAATGGATATCTGTTCCTATTAGAGCTCGCGCTCGATTGAGTCCCAGGGGGGTTTGAACACATTGTTCTACAAAAGGATGTTCCTGCTGGGTCAGAGGAAGCTCCATTACTGTATGGTTTACCAGTGGTTTGGAACAGGTTTGGAACCCTCTGTGCATCAAGGCCTAGAGACATTTAGGACATGTTGCTATCCATTTGGTGCCATCTTATCATAACATGCAGTTATTAAACAGTTACTGTTTTATATTAACTCCTGGAATTAATAATGTAAAACATCATTAAGTTTCTCATAATGAGAAGTTCATGACTTCTAAAGTGCCCTTACTTTGTATAGGCTTCAGTGGCCACAATCCCCCTAGCTTTTAGAAAGGAGCCAACTCAATTTTCAGGGATGAATAAATTGTGAAGGAAGTTGTCCTTAAGCTGGCTTCGCACTTTTACCGCCCATGCTCAGACCTTCAACGTTGACCCAGGGGACTGCACACACACACACACACACACACACACACACACACACACACACACACACACACACACACACACACACACACACACACACACACACACACACACACACACACACACACACACACACACACACACACACACACACACAGTAAAACTCTCAATGGGGTGAATGGCAGTCACTTTTTTGTGGTGCATGACTGATAGGGGAGAGTGGGGTAAATTGAGCCAAAGTGTTAGTTGAGCCACCCCTTGTTTCTAAACCATACACAAAATGAAACATGTGACCAAATACACTACCGGTCAAAAGTTTTAGAACACCTACTCATTCAAGGGTTTATCTTAATTTTTTAAAACTATTTTCTACATTGTAGTATAATAGTGAAGACATCAAAACTATGAAATAACATATATGGAATCATGTAGTAGCCAAAAAAGTGTTAAACAAATCAAATATATTTTAAATATTAGAGATTCGTCAAATAGCCACCCTTTGCCTTGGTGACAGCTTTGCACACTCTTGGCATTCTCTCAACCAGCTTTTTGAGGTAGTCAGCTGGAATGCATTTCAACTAACAGGTGTGCCTTCTTAAAAGTTAATTACAGTTTTTTTCAATTGCTAACAAGCATCGGTCAATACTGAAGACACCTTTTCAAAACTCTTAACACAGTCTGCATTACCAACATGCATCTTGGCCAAACAGTTAATCTCACCTCCAAAACTCACTCAAACCGCCAAAATAAGCTTGTTCGACCATAACACTGGCAACAATTCTCAATCAGAAAGCATGCATTGTCACTCATAACACACTGACCTAAAAAACTATTATCTTTGAAGTTTGAATGATTTTTCACATAAATCAGTGTTTCATTATATAATAAGAATAACACCTTTTAACTTTATAGACTGTACTAAAGTATATGTAACAAGAATGAATCAGAAATACAGCAATTTGCTTCAAAAGCATTTTTTTTTTTTGTATCTTTGCATATAGAAATGTACTTGTGAAAATAAAAAGTTTAAACAAAAAACAAATTCCTGAAATTTCAGGGCTGCAATAACAATTACACAAAAAAACATGTATAGTAAAATCAGTCATACTGCACAGTACTGTGAGGGTTCTAGTTCTCATCAACATGTATAGTATAATCACTCATACTGCACAGTACTGTGAGGGTTCTAGTTCTCATCAACATGTATAGTATAATCACTCATACTGCACAGTACTGTGAGGGTTCTAGTTCTCATCAACATGTATAGTATAATCACTCATACTGCACAGTACTGTGAGGGTTCTAGTTCTCATCAACATGTATAGTATAATCACTCATACTGTACAGGACTGTGAGTGTTCTAGTTCTCATCAACATGTCAAGCATAATCACTCATACTGCACAGTACTGTGAGGGTTCTAGTTCTCATCAACATGTATAGTAAAATCACTCATACTGTACAGTACTGTGAGGGTTCTAGTTCTCATCAACATGTAAAGTAAAATCACTCATACTGCACAGTACTGTGAGGGTTCTAGTTCTCATCAACATGTATAGTAAAATCACTCATACTGTACAGTACTGTGAGGGTTCTAGTTCTCATCAACATGTCAAGTATAATCACTCATACTGCACAGGACTGTGTGGGTTCTAGTTCTCATCAACATGTATAGTAAAATCACTCATACTGCACAGGACTGTGAGGGTTCTAGTTCTCATCAACATGTATAGTAAAATCACTCATACTGTACAGTACTGTGAGGGTTCTAGTTCTCATCAACATGTATAGTATAATCACTCATACTGCACAGTACTGTGAGGGTTCTAGTTATCATCAACATGGATAGTATAATCACTCATACTGTACAGTACTGTGAGGGTTCTAGTTCTCATCAACATGTATAGTATAATCACTCATACTGCACAGGACTGTGAGGGTTCTAGTTCTCATCAACATGTATAGTAAAATCACTCATACTGCACAGGACTGTGAGGGTTCTAGTTCTCATCAACATGTATAGTAAAATCACTCATACTGCACAGGACTGTGAGGGTTCTAGTTCTCATCAACATGTATAGTATAATCACTCATACTTCACAGTACTGTGAGGGTTCTAGTTCTCATCAACATGTATAGTAAAATCACCCATACTGCACAGGACTGTGAGGGTTCTAGTTCTCATCTACATGTATAGTATAATCACTCATACTGCACAGTACTGTGAGGGTTCTAGTTCTCATCAACATGTATAGTAAAATCACTCATACTGCACAGTACTGTGAGGGTTCTAGTTCTCATCAACATGTATAGTATAATCACTCATACTGCACAGTACTGTGAGGGTTCTAGTTCTCATCAACATGTATAATATAATCACTCATACTGTACAGGACTGTGAGGGTTCTAGTTCTCATCAACATGTCAAGTATAATCACTCATACTGCACAGGACTGTGAGGGTTCTAGTTCTCATCAACATGTAAAGTATAATCACTCATACTGCACAGTACTGTGAGGGTTCTAGTTCTCATCAACATGTATAGTAAAATCACTCATACTGCACAGTACTGTGAGGGTTCTAGTTCTCATCAACATGTATAGTATAATCACTCATACTGCACAGTACTGTGAGGGTTCTAGTTCTCATCAACATGTATAATATAATCACTCATACTGTACAGTACTGTGAGGGTTCTAGTTCTCATCAACATGTACAGTATAATCTTTCATACTGCACAGGACTGTGAGGGTTCTAGTTCTCATCAACATGTATAGTATAATCACTCATACTGTACAGTACTGTGAGGGTTCTAGTTATCATCAACATGGATAGTATAATCACTCATACTGTACAGTACTGTGAGGGTTCTAGTTCTCATCAACATGTATAGTATAATCACTCATACTGTACTGTACTGTGAGGGTTCTAGTTCTCATCAACATGAATTGTATAATCACTCATACTGTACAGTACTGTGAGGGTTCTAGTTCTCATCAACATGTATAGTAAAATCACTCATACTGCACAGTACTGTGAGGGTTCTAGTTATCATCAACATGGATAGTATAATCACTCATACTGTACAGTACTGTGAGGGTTCTAGTTCTCATCAACATGTATAGTAAAATCACTCATACTGCACAGGACTGTGAGGGTTCTAGTTCTCATCAACATGTATAGTATAATCACTCATACTTCACAGTACTGTGAGGGTTCTAGTTCTCATCAACATGTATAGTAAAATCACTCATACTGTACAGTACCATACTGCACAGGACTGTGAGGGTTCTAGTTCTCATCTACATGTATAGTATAATCACTCATACTGCACAGTACTGTGAGGGTTCTAGTTCTCATCAACATGTATAGTAAAATCACTCATACTGCACAGTACTGTGAGGGTTCTAGTTCTCATCAACATGTATAGTATAATCACTCATACTGCACAGTACTGTGAGGGTTCTAGTTCTCATCAACATGTATAATATAATCACTCATACTGTACAGGACTGTGAGGGTTCTAGTTCTCATCAACATGTCAAGTATAATCACTCATACTGCACAGGACTGTGTGGGTTCTAGTTCTCATCAACATGTAAAGTATAATCACTCATACTGCACAGTACTGTGAGGGTTCTAGTTCTCATCAACATGTATAGTAAAATCACTCATACTGCACAGTACTGTGAGGGTTCTAGTTCTCATCAACATGTATAGTATAATCACTCATACTGCACAGTACTGTGAGGGTTCTAGTTCTCATCAACATGTATAATATAATCACTCATACTGTACAGTACTGTGAGGGTTCTAGTTCTCATCAACATGTACAGTATAATCTTTCATACTGCACAGGACTGTGAGGGTTCTAGTTCTCATCAACATGTATAGTATAATCACTCATACTGTACAGTACTGTGAGGGTTCTAGTTATCATCAACATGGATAGTATAATCACTCATACTGTACAGTACTGTGAGGGTTCTAGTTCTCATCAACATGTATAGTATAATCACTCATACTGTACTGTACTGTGAGGGTTCTAGTTCTCATCAACATGAATTGTATAATCACTCATACTGTACAGTACTGTGAGGGTTCTAGTTCTCATCAACATGTATAGTAAAATCACTCATACTGCACAGGACTGTGAGGGTTCTAGTTCTCATCAACATGTATAGTATAATCACTCATACTTCACAGTACTGTGAGGGTTCTAGTTCTCATCAACATGTATAGTAAAATCACTCATACTGCACAGGACTGTGAGGGTTCTAGTTCTCATCTACATGTATAGTATAATCACTCATACTGCACAGTACTGTGAGGGTTCTAGTTCTCATCAACATGTAAAGTAAAATCACTCATACTGCACAGGACTGTGTGGGTTCTAGTTCTCATCAACATGTATAGTAAAATCACTCATACTGTACAGTACTGTGAGGGTTCTAGTTCTCATCAACATGTAAAGTAAAATCACTCATACTGCACATTACTGTGAGGGTTCTAGTTCTCATCAACATGTATAGTAAAATCACTCATACTGCACAGTACTGTGAGGGTTCTAGTTCTCATCAACATGTATAGTATAATCACTCATACTGCACAGTACTGTGAGGGTTCTAGTTCTCATCAACATGTATAATATAATCACTCATACTGTACAGTACTGTGAGGGTTCTAGTTCTCATCAACATGTACAGTATAATCTTTCATACTGCACAGGACTGTGAGGGTTCTAGTTCTCATCAACATGTATAGTATAATCACTCATACTGTACAGTACTGTGAGGGTTCTAGTTGTCATCAACATGTATAGTATAATCACTCATACTGCACAGGACTGTGAGGGTTCTAGTTATCATCTACATGTATAGTATAATCACTCATACTGCACAGTACTGTGAGGGTTCTAGTTCTCATCAACATGTAAAGTAAAATCACTCATACTGCACATTACTGTGAGGGTTCTAGTTCTCATCAACATGTATAGTAAAATCACTCATACTGCACAGTACTGTGAGGGTTCTAGTTCTCATCAACATGTAAAGTATAATCACTCATACTGCACAGTACTGTGAGGGTTCTAGTTCTCATCAACATGTAAAGTAAAATCACTCATACTGCACAGGACTGTGTGGGTTCTAGTTCTCATCAACATGTATAGTAAAATCACTCATACTGCACAGGACTGTGTGGGTTCTAGTTCTCATCAACATCTAAAGTATAATCACTCATACTGCACAGGACTGTGTGGGTTCTAGTTCTCATCAACATGTATAGTAAAATCACTCATACTGTACAGTACTGTGAGGGTTCTAGTTCTCATCAACATGTAAAGTATAATCACTCATACTGTACAGTACTGTGAGGGTTCTAGTTCTCATCAACATGTAAAGTATAATCACTCATACTGCACAGTACTGTGTGGGTTCTAGTTCTCATCAACATGTATAGTAAAATCACTCATACTGCACAGTACTGTGAGGGTTCTAGTTCTCATCAACATGTATAGTATAATCACTCATACTGTACAGTACTGTGAGGGTTCTAGTTCTCATCAACATGTATTGTAAAATCACTCATACTGCACAGTACTGTGAGGGATCTAGTTCTCATAAACATGTATAGTATAATCACTCATACTGCACCGTACTGTGAGGGTTCTAGTTCTCATCAACATGTATAGTATAATCACTCATACTGCACCGTACTGTGAGGGTTCTAGTTCTCATAAACATGTATAGTAAAATCACTCATACTGCACAGGGGTTCTAGTTCTCCCTCTCTCCTGCATTTGGCCACAATTTCTCATCAACATTACATCTTACGTCTTCTCTGGCGATGCATCTTGGAAAGTATCTTCTGGAATGTCTAATCCAACCCTGGCAGTCTTCAGGAGGAGTGCCTGGTCATGTGGATGGTGGTCATAAACCTTCCACCTCCACGCAGAGAAACTCCTCTATGGGGTTTAGGAAGGGGGAGTATGGAGGCAGGAATAGTACTGACATCCTGGGATGTGCAGCAAACCAGTCTGACTGCAGCAGAGTGGTGGAATGCTGCATTATCCCACACAACAACAAAGGTAGGGGAGTTTCTGGCCCCTCTCTCCACCGCTGGCACAAGCCGATTACACAGGTCATCCAGAAAATAAATGAGCCTCTCTGTATTGTAGGGGCCAATGAGTGGTTTGTGTAACAACAAACCATCATTGGACAGTGCTGCACACATTGTGATGTTAGCTCCTCTCTGGCCTGGGACATCCAGGGTTGCTCTCTGTCCAGGGACATCCACGGTTGCTCTCAGTCCAATCCACATTTCTTCCCCTGCGGCATGTTTTTGCCAGGTTGAATCCAGCTTTATCCACAAAGATGGATGGATGTATGTGCAGTTTGCCTGGCTTCCAACTCCATTACACTCTAAAATACAGTAAAGCCACAGTTTTACAGTACTTTACATTATGCTTAGTTGTGTATGTACACCGTCTGGTTATTGATCAGACATCTTACCTGGACATATTGATATCGGAGTTCTTTCACACGTTCACCATTTCTCCCAAAGGGTACAGTGCTTCATCCTTATGATTCTCTGGGACTCTGGCAATTGTTGTTGTGCTGACCGTATTCACATTCCCAAAAGGGATATTGTCTGCCAACACTCTGTCCCGAGTTTCCCACAGTTTTATTGCATTGTTGCCAATTACCATGTCAACAATGGCAATTTCCTGCGCATCTGATAACATTCTGCCTCTCCCTCCTGTGGGAGGCAACCTTTGGATCCGACTGAAAAACACAAAACAATCAATATATTTCAAAATGTCAATACATGTAAAAATGTGAACATACTGTATTGTACTGTAATATGAAGTTCAATTATCATCGAAGGATGCTCATCTTACCTGTTGTTTTGCCCGAAAATTCGTACTATTGATGCAACTGTTGAACGCTGCAGATTTGGCTGCAGACTTGGTTGCCTCTCTCAAAGAGAGACCATGGTTTACAACATGGTCAATAATTGTGGCCCTTATCTCATCAGAGACCACCGCTCTTGGTCTTCCTCTCCTTTGTCCTCCACACATTCTCCCTCTCCCTGACACTCTTCTTTCCCCACCAACCTGTCTTCCTCTCCTTTGTCCTCCACACATTCTCCCTCTCCCTGACACTCTTCTTTCCCCACCAACCTGTCTTCCTCTCCTTTGTCCTCCACACATTCTCCCTCTCCCTGCCACTCTTCTTTCCCCACCAACCTGTCTTCCTCTCCTTTGTCCTCCACACATTCTCCCTCTCCCTGACACTCTTTTTTCCCCACCAACCTGTCTTCCTTGAGCCATGTTTCCGAACTAAATCATTCCAAAGCCGCCCTCTTTTGTCTGTTTGGTAACGAGACTAAAAACAGGACACTTGGGTCGGCTTCAGGCTGAAATTGCAATCAGCTGTGTTTGGAATGATGAAATAGTCTTCTGAGATTTTCTATATGTTTCAATCTGGTTACTGCAGAAATGCACAAAATTTTTCATCATTCTGTTTTGAATGTGTTTGTAGCAGTTTTGGAAACAGTGTGTTAGCATTTGAAAACGTGCTGCAAATATATAGTTTTGCAGGTGGTGGAGTATGAATGAGAAAAGAGTTTGTGGATTTCGGAGAATGTGGTCATTTAATGCATTTTGTGTGAAAACAATGAAAAATGACTCCCGGTTTGGTCCACATACACTTCTGTTTCGCTGACTGTGTGAAGAGTTTTGACAATGTGACTTTGGTTTTGACCATATATTTTGATTTGTTTAACACTTTTTTGGTTACTGCATGATTCCATATATGTTATTTCATAGTTTTGATGTCTTCACTATTATCCTACAATGTAGAAAATAGTAAAAATAAAGAAAAACCCTTGAGTGAGTAGGTGTTCTAAAACGTTTGACTGGTAATCTGTGGAGTCTGTGAAGGTCCAAAACACAGATTTTCACAAAGTCAAATTAATGTATTGTATTATAGGTTTTATGATGCCTGTATCTAGATCATTTTAAGATTGTTCTATACATCAGTTGTTGTCTCTATAAGCTACAATATAAGGTTCTTAACCTAGCATGAAAGTGCATCATTGTAGCTGTGTGGGCTAACACACAGGTTAAGACAACGGCCACCATACCCCATACATATTATGATTACATTTAGTACCAGCTTTATGCATAATATGCATAGTATCTTTGCAATGTGTCATGCATATGAACTCCATTTGTATTGTTATAGAGCAGACACCATCACGCCCCGTGTATACAAACATGATGTTCTTCAAAGAGCAGCCAAGGAAGTGAGAGAAGGGAAGAAGTCCAATCGAGCAGCAGCGATGGATGGATAAATAGACTGAATGACAAGAGGCATTTTGACATTAAAAAGACAACGAACATGTACCTGTGCGAAAGAGAGGCTATGATAGAGTAGCAGAGGTACACAAGGTCTTATCTGAGGACATGGAGTCTGAGCTGGCTTAACAAATGAAGAAGCTCGTGGTCCAGTTTCATGGGCTTTAAATGCAGACAACTTCCGTACGAATGGACGCATCAAAACAACATCCCTGTCCCAGACAACTGGCCAAGAAATGGAAGGGTATGATATTGAACAGAGAGATCTATATCTGAATATAGGCATACATTTAAGATATACAACATACCACACCCCCATTCCATGAATTAAACTTTGACCTACCAGCACCATCACCCACTGTCACAGGACACTATCACTCACTTACCCCAAGGCGGCTCAACTTACCCCATATCTGTGGTAAGTTGTGTGACTTTTTTTTAGACAAGTTATGTTTTCAAAACTGTTATGTTGACATTAATTCTGATTATTTCCAGGGATACACAACATCCTGAAATACATGTATAAATCTTTGTTAGAAAGAATACTTTATTTCCCTTGACACTGTGATGCTGAATATAAAAACTAGCTCCAAATACCCCACTCTCCCCTACTGCCATGGCGTAACAAAATGTACACAGTGTACAAAACCTTCCTTATATTGAGGTGCCCACCCTTTTGCCCTCAGAACACCCTCGATTTGTTGTGCATGGACTCTTCAAGGTGTTGAAAGCATTCCACAGGGATGCTGGATCGTGTTGACTCCAATGCTTCCCACAGCTGTGTCAAGTTGGCCGGATGTCCTTTACGTGGTGGACCATTCTTGATTACACACGGGAAACTGTTGAGCATGAAAACACCAGCACCGTTGCAGTTCTTGACACATTCAAACCGGTACGCCTGGCACCTACTGCTACCATACCCCGTTCAAAGACACTTACATCTTTAGTCTTGTCCATTAACCCTCTGAATGGCTCACATAAACAATCCATGTCTCAATTATCTCAAGGCTTAAAATATCTGTCTTTAACCCATCTTCTCCCCTTCATCGACTGCTGATTGAAGTGGATTTAACTGGTGACATCAATAAGGGATAATAGCTTTCACCTGGATTTACCTGGTCAGTCTATGTCATGGAAAGAGCAGATGTTCCTAATGTTTTTTTTTTTTACACTCAGTGTATATCAAATTAGAAGCTATAAATCGGTTTCGGGGGTGGTACAATGTTTATGATTTGAATTATTTATTCCTTCCCGGACCCTGTTTATCAAAGAATTCTGCAAATATTCTGGGAGTGTTTCATGGTGACATTTTAGACGTCCCCTTTGCTGGGGGAAAAGGGTTTGAAAGGGCAGCGGAATTTATTGAGTGCATTTCACATAATAAACAGATTTACTGGGAACATAACAAAACCTGATCTGCTCAGCTGAGCTATGCAATGGAAATCTGTAAAAGTATTTAATGTACAGTTAGATTATTTGTGTTGCGTTGTGGGGAACTTTCTCTTCAACGCCCTGTCTTCTAGCATTTGCTTCAAGCCTACAGACATGATAAATAACCCAGAAGCATTCCCTGACTGTTCTATAGAAAGCTCGCTATGCCTCTCTGTCCCTGGAGGAAACTGACATTCAAGGAGACACACCACAGTCTAATTCATCATTAACTCAATGTCACACAAACGCAAACAAACCCCGTGTCACACCTCATAGTAAATACCGCACAGCACAGATGTAAAAATGTGTGAGAAATACTGTAACTGATAAGCCGGACAACGTCTCATTTTCGAAGGAAAGCGTTTTAAGCTTGGTGACAGAGTTTGACATTTAGCTAGATGCCTACCGCCCGCGTGAGTCTTGGCTACAGCACTGTACGAGCTCGCTCAAATAGCAGCATCTCAGATGGTAGATGTACTCTCCAAGCCGGTGTTTGGGCTCCAGCAGGTTCACTGAAGCAGTCGTTAAGACGGCACAGGTGGAGGGTGTTTCGGGAAAAGCCCATTAAGAAAATACCAACCTGGAACCTGGAAGACTCCAGCCAGCCAGGCTGCGAATTATACTGTTATACCCCTGATATTAGCTTCTTCAGTGCCCCTAAAAAGAAAAAAGAAATATGTTTTATAATTTTATTTACCAGCATCAGGCAAGGCACGCAGGCAGGCAGGCAGGCAGGCAGGCAGGCAGGCAGGCAGGCAGGCAGGCAGGCAGGCAGGCAGTCAGCGAGCGAGTGTTCCCGTCTGTGTAAATTAAACCCATTACCCTTCATAAACCCATTAAAGGAAACGCTATTTCTCCCCCCATAATTATGCTAATGTGATACAGTAGATGATATAAAACATATCCCTGCAGATAATGTCCTTGGGTGTGACTATAAATAACCTAATGTACTTGTGTATTTATATACTGTGTGTGAGGTAGCCACTCTACAGTGTGATAGCAGGGTTAAAACAAAAGACAAAAGCCATACTATTTACATGTCGCGTTCGGTAAATGTCATATGAAAAACATTTTATTTTCCCCCCTATACACGTTTGTGGTTCTGGTGTATTTTTAGAGCAGGGAAATAGACATGCTCCAACGTGGAAATGGACTAAAGCAGTGAGTCAGCACTGTGAGGGAGTCATTAAACTACTACAGTATGTGTCGGGTTTCACATTAAAACACTATTTCATCTTTGTGTACCGAGCTGATTTATTCTATAAATATAGAGACTGCAGGCAGAGCAATGTGCTCTAGGACCAGCCAACATGCCTTAAATAAAGACTACGCATCCCAACTCCCCCCCTCCCCCGCACCTTGCCTGCGTGCACACACACACACGCACGCACACACACACACACACACACACACATGCACGCACGCACGCACACACGCACACACACACACACACGCTTTATAGCCCCCAGCACAATCTGCTGGTGTTTTAAAAACCCAACGAGTACTTCAAGGTGTAATCAATACGCTGTAGATGGTATGATTATAAAATACCTTTCTTCAAAAACTCAATAATGTGGTCAGTTGCACAGCTAATTTACATTGGCTTATTAAAGGATGGCCCACCCTGGCAATGTTAAAAGTTTTTTTTATTTTTTAAATAGGAGATCTATTAGGCAGTATTATACTGTAATAAAAGAGTGACTTGTGTCAGCACCTTCACTGGCTCTGGAGTTCATTCAGCTCAACCCACAGGCCTCTTTCGGTGCTTCCTCCGCTGTCCTTGTCAAAAGAGCTCACAAGAAACAACCTAATGCCCCCCCCCCCACAACAATCCCCTGTTTCCCCCCCCAGTCAAAGGCGTCCAACATTTGTATTCCTCGTCCCTCTCGGCAGCAGTAGCAGCAGCAGCACACCTACTCCTAAGACCTGTCTGAAATGCAACAGAAGTTTAGGACATAAAAGAGGGGGCTTTCTTTTTTTCTTTCTCCACCGTGAGAGAACTGAGGCTGAGGAATATAGCCTGAGGATGTTTGATATCCCCTCTGTGGAGAAGAGGAGGCACAGCCCTGATGCTCCCTCTCCCTCTCCCTCTCCCTAGTTGTGAGAGGAAGGCTTGCTGTGCTTTTGGGGGTTTCGGAACCTCTCTATCACTCCAAGAGGATGCAGGGGAGAGACGGGGACACTGTCACTGAGGACATGTTCCAGGGAAGAAAGACGAGGTAAAACAAGTGAAATCTTACCAACCAAAAGCAGAGCAGAGAGAGAGAAGGAGAAGGAGAAGGAGGAGAGAGAGAGGAAGGAAGAGAGAAAGAGTAAGGGAAGGGAGAGAGAGCGAGAGACAGAGAGAGTGAGAGAGAGAGAGAGAGAGAGAGAGAGAGAGAGATGAAGAGAGGAAGAGTAAGGGAAGGGAGCGAGAGAGGGGGGATGAATGGAGGAAGAGTAAGGGAAGGGAAGGGAGAGAGAGGGATGAAGGGAGGAAGAGTAAGGGAAGGGAGCGAGAGAGAGAGGGATGAAGGGAGGAAGAGTAAGGGAAGGGAAGGGGAGAGGAGGACATAAAGTTGGAGGGAGGTGTACTGTAGAGATGACAGGTCCTTTCATAGGGGAAGCTTGTGAAGTGAAGGAAGTGTAAGAGAGAGAACCACAGAGGAGACCGACAGACTGAGAGAGCATGATAACTAGGACAGCTGAGGGATAGGACAGCACTCAGTTTCCTTCCTTCTTGTCCCCACAGCAGGTTTGCTCTTGACTGAACTGATTTGTTGATGAGGTTAGTCTACTCAATGTACACTGACTACATTACATGGCAGAGGCTCCGTAAGGGGGAATGGGTGAATGGCTGATTTTCTTGTTGATTATATAAATGATGCGTCACCCGTCAAAGGACATGCAGCTTGATGTAGTGTAACATGCATTTACCAACCTCCAAAACAAGGACCACATACTGTAGTACGTTCAGTTTACATCCAGGGTGGCTTGTAGTTTGCTGTGGTTTGGATGTGTTTTTCGCTGTTGGTTTTTCCCAGGCTTGTATGTGGAGTAGCTGTGTTCAGTGAGTTTTTTCGCATTGCTCTGTCAGCACACATATTTCCTGATATACGAGGCAAGGCATGGATCCATTATTGATAGAAGGGGCCTCTGGTTCTGGGCTGTGTTTTTTGTGTGTTTTTTTGTGTGTGCAATATTACTGAGCCTGTGTGGCTGTATGGGGTCGTCATGATTCATTTATCTGGAATACTTTTGACACATTTTCAACTTTTTCCCCTGATCCTGAATTCCCCTGTTTGTCAGTTCGGTCTTCACACCTCCAATACATCAGTGACATCAAAGCCAATGTATGTATTGTGAATGATTTGGCGTGGGAGGAAATGGGATTGGGGCCTGTTGATCAATGCTTGTGTCATTCCCTTTGATGTGTGCAGAGAAGTTTTTTTAGTTAAGTGATCCCCAACTGTGAATAACAGAGCTATAAAGCAGCTATTCATGTCATGTAGCCACAGGCAGATGGATCGGGAAGATCATCTGTTTCTCTCAGTTTTTCATTAAAACATGATGTTTCGCAATCTGCAGGAAAATAAAACATACAGTCCCACGTCCGTGTGTCTAAGTCGTGTGGCTTGACCCATAGACGTAGTCTGCAGTTGAGCGTGGGCGTTTATGCGACGTACGAGACACCGCAGCCACGCTTGTTTGAGTCATGTGTAACACGCTCACGTACTCGGCGTCCACAAAGCCGTTGACCAAACCTACATTCCGTCTGTGATTCTCCCTGCACAAACATCCATCCACACAGTTTCAATTGATCTTTGTGGTGGGCCTACACCGCTACACTAGACGTGCTAAAGCCTAAGACAAAAGTATGCCCAGATGTACGTTGCGTTGTCAATGGATTCTGAAATGTTTCTTGGTTCTCTGTTTCCTCATTATGTTCCTTTGTGTTGCTCCGTGAATGAGTGCTGATGATTATGCAAATAATGCAGTGGAGCAGCATGGGTAATTATCTCAGCGGAGAATAGGCTTTTGGATATTCTCTGACTGCCACCGGGAGAGAGAGGCTTTCTCCCATCTCCAAAATGCCATCCTATTCCCTATAAAGGGCACTACTTTTGACCAGGGCCATAAGCCTGATCAAAAGTAATGCACTATAGGATGCAATTTGGGACGCAGAGGGAGAAACCAAACCAAGGGTCAAGGAGTAGAGACTGCGTTTGAGACTGTGCATGGCCGTGGTGTTGGTTACAAAATCCTCCGGGGAAGCTTTGTAGAAGAAAAGCATGTAGGCTATTGTCGGATCTGTTAATTCACTATAGAAGCTGCTCTTTTGCGTCGTGAAGGTGTTTAGTGGTGAAATGATGATTTTTGCCTTCTTGGCTACATGCTGATGTTGTTCGATTGTCGTTTTGAGAATTTCTCTTCACATTTCACTTACGTTTTGTCTCCGTCACAAGCTTCTGTACAAGTTGTCTATCAATCTTTTTTTATGATACATCTATGAGACGCAAAACACGTGTCGGTCATATCTGCGGTATGTCCATTAGACATGTTCAACTCTTAATGGACACCCAATGAATTCTGGTTGTGACAAACATGCAGAGGCATAGTCAGACAAAGAAGGATCTGGAGCATCAGTATGGAGCATCAGTATTCATTCAGACACCAATGAGGGCAGCAGGAGTGCAGGCGGCCAGGTGCACAGCGAGGGGAACATTGAACCTGAGGGGCCTCGCCCACGGCCTAGGGGCCTCGTCTCCAGTCCAGGAGATGGTAAATTACTCATTAGCGTGTGAGTCACGGGAAGGTGATGGGAGAGAGTGCCCGAGAGGTTGGCTCTGACCGAGGCGGGAGGCTGGCTCTCCCACTGAGAGGGCAGCGTTGAGAGGAGCGATGCCCATCAAGAGAGGACCCTTGCTGGGGTGAGAGAGAGCCAGACTAGCCTGGGGTAAATTAACCTCCAGAGCAAGCCGAAGTCGGAGTCATCGCTGAATAACTTTTATAGACACTGACTGAGTGACGAGGCACAATCTGTCGTTTTGCGGAGTGAGGGATCTGGCATTATGCAGGTCAGTGGATGGTGAAAGCACAGAAGGCATACCAAATGAAATATTCTCTTCCCTTCGTTTCATGTCACGTCGTTTCAGGAAAGGATTTCTATCTAAGTGTCAAGTCTGGAATGTAGAAGTTTTAGAGGCATAAAGACCCTAAACAGTTAAGTTTTGTGTGGAAACTTGGAAGTAGCTGCATTAACGACATCTCATTGTTCCTGCTAAAACAATGGCTCGCAATTTCCGAGAGTTTCCGAGAATACAAAAAAAAGAGTGGCAAAGAAACCCGAGCACCCCCTAAAGCCCCGATCACAGTCACTGTAGACAGGAACACAACATAAATCATCTCTTGAAAAGCTGCTTCCCTGTGGAAAATAAAATTGAATTTGTCAGTGAGTGCAGTCAGCAGACTTCATAGTCCACAATGGGAAGCCGGCCAGACAGGCCTTCTCCCCCCCTCTCTCCAAGCAGGCCCAAGCCCTGGCCCATCTTTTTGATGTGCCTGTCAGTGGGGTTATGACATACTCCATCCCCTCTCCTTTGAATTTTCCATGCGTTTAACCCGCAGGTTAATGTAATAACCCAACACAGATGCAGAGTGCAATGCCCCAATCAATGCCAATAAAATATAGACTCTTCCTTCTATTACACGAGTGCCATAATACAACACAGAACTCATCAAGGTTCCCCCCCATTTTCTCCTGAACCTCTGATCTGATGAACCTACTACTCGATCAAAAAGTCTTTCAAAAGGGGAATGTGCCAATGCCGATTCCGGGTGCTGCTCGGTTACTGCTGCTGTCAGAAAGGCACAAAGCATGGATGAGAGGGAAAGGCAGTGCAATGCATCAGGGAAGGTTTGTGTGAATCACTGAGGGTCACTGGGCGTTAAAACATGCCATTACCCGCTGCCTTCTGCCTCTTTCTGGAGATGGAGGGAGGAAAAGAGGAGAGGAGAGGAGGGGATTGGATGGACGCATGCAGCCATTTGATGCTCAGCTGGACAGACTCAGCAGGGGGGTATGCTCTGTGGGGGACACTTTTACACATTGACGGGAAAATGAGGGGTTGCCATCGTCTTTTTCACTCTCGTCAACCATGAAAGCAGGCAGTAATATCCTTGATGCACAATTAAACCATGCTGGTGAGCCACCGCCCGTCAACATGTCCGGCTCTCATTCATCCGTCAGCTGACGAATGGTGGACCTAAAGTAGTGACAGGAGTTTTTCCTGACCGCGTGGTGACCCGGCAAGGAAAAACTCTGGGTCCTTGACACGAGGGTTTGTTTTGGACGAATGAACCATTGGCCAATGGATTCTACAGTTCTATATTGAACTCTAGATGCACTTCTGTCTGGTATTTCTTTTCACCTTGTCTATTGAAAAGCCTCTCTCATTGTGGAAGTCCAATTACTTCCTGTACAATTGTACTTTACATCAAATACAATTCCTCCAACTCAGTGTTTTAGAGAAAGTGCCAATCATCTTTACAATACTACCTAAAATAGTTACTGTACGTCAGCTGAATAAGAAGCATTGGCGGTCACAATGATACGCTAGTTAATTAATGGGGGGAAAACAATTTTACAAACGTTCCCTATTATATAAACCTTATTTGTCTCTGCAGACAATGCAGGAGGGACGTGTGAGAAACACTGGTCATCTAAATAGGGTTCTTTCATCCAGCTCAACGGTACAAATGGACCTCATTGTCTTCAGAGAAATTCGATTTTCCGCCATGCTGCCGGCACACGCCACTCCTCTCCTGGGTCTGTCGGCACCATGCTGCCCCTTATCAACAGCACTCAGGGTGTGGAATTGGGTTCTGGCGCATAGCAAAACCACGAGGGAACAGAGTGGAGAGAGGGGGAGAGAGGGGAGGGAGAGAGAAAGAGAAGCAGGCCAACAGTATAATCCTCTTGAGGACCCTCTCCTCTCTCCTCCCCTCCTTGTCCCTCTCTCCACTCCTCTCCCCCACCCAGGCACCAGCCACCGACACACACACACGCACCGTGAGCATTAGTCGCCAGCCACTAAACCCAGTGATGGATCTCCCAGTGGGGACACGTTTTATACGCTCTAATTTGCACCGTTATCTTGTGCTGTACCCAAATGGAGCTGTTGTTACCACCTGGATGAGATAGAGATAGTAGAGGTGTGTGTGTGTGTAAGTTGGGATCCTTGTGCCAGGACCCTGTCCAACATTTCTGCCACTACCTCCCCCTAGCAAGCAACGTTTGAAATATGTTCTCCCCTCTTGTGGCTTTGAGTCAGTGACTCTTTATCACAGAGTGAATTCTTGTGTGTCTGTGCGTCTCTGCGCGTGTGTTTGTCTTTCCATTTGTCCATACGTGTGTTTACACTGCTTCCTTCTATTTGCTTATAGGAAATGACCGACATGAACAAAGTGTATCTCTGTCTAGGACCTCCCGAGTTGCGCAGTGGTTTAGTGCACTGCATCACAGTGCTTGAGGTGCCACTACAGCCCCAGGTTCGATCCCAGGCTGTGTCACAGCCGGTCGTAACTGGGAGACCTACGAGGCAGCGCACAATTGGCTCAGCGTCGTCCAGGTTAGGGGAGGGTTTAGCCAGCCGGGATTTCCTTGTCCCATCGTGCTCTAGCAACTCCTTGTGGCAGGTGGTGTGACTGCAAGCTGACTTTGGTCAACAGTTGGATGGTATTTCCTCGAAACATTGGAGTGGTTGGCTTCCGGGTTAAGCAAGCAGTGTGTCCGGAAGCAGTTTTTATTTTATCAACATACATTCAGTCATTCATTTCCAAGTAATCACTGTGCTTTTGTAATTCAGCATTTGGCCTTCGATAACCACAGACATTTGGACACCGGCTTGGCTTGTCAGCTGACCAAATTCAGTGGTACACGTGGAGGTGTGAGATCACAGCAGGGTGTTAGGTACAGTTGCAGCCTGGGGTGGCGTGCATAGTTAGCTCTGTGCCCTCTGTGCCCTCAGAGTGGTGGAAACTGTTGACAGACGGGAGAGCAGCAGGTTGCAGACTACATCTCAGGCCGTGAGATAGTTATGAAATTGTAGGTCACTACAAATGCCATGTAACCTACAGCTACAAATGAACTTATTTAGCATAGATTCCTTCTAGTAATATTGATTGAGGTGGAGATTAATACATTGAAATATTAAACTTGTGTACTTTCACTTGAATGATCCGTTTTATCCTTTGATCTGTGTATTAACAGAATAATAATCCGCCCAGTAAGTAGGCTAGTTGTTACGAACGTGATACAGCCTGAACTGAACTAGACCACTGGGAGGAAACAGAGCCTGGTAATGATTTTTAGCAGCGAGAAGCATGGATCTCCATGTACTGACAGAGAGACACCATGGAGCTTCTCATTCAGACTAGGACAGTATGTATCATAAGGAGTATTGTGAAGGGCGTGTTGTGTGGATAGGTGAGGGAGGTGCTAGCAGCGTTGTTGGCTTTGTTCCATTCTATTGAACAGGACGGACTCAGTGGGATTCTAATACGGAAGTGTGTAAGCGTGTGTGTGTGTGTGTGTGTGTGTGTGTGTGTGTGTGTGTGTGTGTGTGTGTGTGTGTGTGTGTGTGTGTGTGTGTGTGTGTGTGTGTGTGTGTGTGTGTGTGTGTGTGTGTGTGTGTGTGTGTGTATGCGTGCGTGTGCATGTGTGTGTGCACATACATGTGCATTTCTTGTGTGCATATATGGAGTCCTGCTCCGTGTAGAACATACTACATTGAAATGGCCACTAACATTTATTTCCCAGTAAAACACCATTACAAGACACATCTATCGAGTCCACTGGGACTGAATGTATTAAAGGGGCATATTTCATTATAATAAGCTCATCTCCTCATCACAGTCACCCGCCCTTTTGATTACGGGCTGTAACATATGGGTGTCTTTTTAAAGATAGCGAGCCCCAGAGCATCACAGTGACTGAGGACCATGGCGGTCTCATTGTGTGTACCAAATGGCACCGTATTCCCTATGAGCCCTGGTCCATACCAGTGCACTACGTAGAGAGTAGGGGGCCATTTAGGACGCGGTCTCGTTGATAAACGGAGGGTTTTACAAGGGGAGAAGGAGTCACTGGGATGTATTTATTCCTATCGTCCATTAGAAACTCTAAATGAACGGCGGGCCAGGACCGGAGACCTCGTGGATATGAACGGTAATGAAAACACAAATCTCTCAACTAATCAATGCAGTCTGTGAGGCCCGGAGAGGAGGAGAGAGAGAGAGAGAGCGAGAGCGAGAGAGAGAGAGAGAGAGAGAGAGAGAGAAAAAAGGAGAGAAGCAGAAAGCAGCATAAGTGCATTCTGATTTATACATTAGCTGTGGCCATATTTCCCCACTGCTTTAAAGGATAGCGGAAAAACTAACCCTTACCCCGGGTCAAGCATGGTGTGTATTCGGAGGGAACGGTATGAACGCCATGGCACACAACACTCCCACTGTCTAATAGATGAGACTTAAACATCACCAATTATATCATTTGTATTCAGCCTGTGAGCGCGGATCTGTCAGAGAGAGCGCCTGACCTGGTGAAATTTAGTGGTCAAATATCTGGGTCGTTTGAGGAGCGGGAAGACCAGTACTGTGTTTCCAGTGATTGAAGGGGACAGTGCTGGATGTGAAGCATTATTTCAATGTTTAAAAGTTACGGTTGTGATGTGGGTGGATCAATTGTCAATTGTGCTCTTAACTAGAGCCATTTTCCTCCCTGGAAAGACTGGATTTCAAAGATTGAAGTGAACTGTAGAGCCCCGCTCTGTCTTGTCATCTAGGGAGAGAGCAACAGATTAAAGGTATGAACTGAGAGAGAACCTATTGTAATCAATACAAGCGTAATATGTGGCGACCACTTCAGTGCTCCATTGGTAAGAGTCGGTTCAGTTTGCAAGAAGCAATTTAGTTTCAAAAGTCTCTCTTTTCGTCATTAGGGGCTCTATGAACCGTGGAGTGAAGTCCTCTTCTTGAACTTTGTCTCCTTCTCCCATTCAACGCAAATGCATATTGGATAGTGTTATAATGACAGCAGGCAGTAATAACGAGCGCTCATCAAAGTCATCTGATGTGACGGCCGAGTTATTTATGGAGGCTATATTTCTCCTCACCCCTCAGATCCCGATTCACAACCAGCATGAAGACTAAGATCATGTATCGTCATCTGAAACGAGTCTTCACACACCATGCTGTGTGGACAAGTGTTTGTAAGGTTGAGGTCTTGGTTTGAACCTTTCTGTGGACTATTTTGGGGACTAAATCCGGTCATTTTAGTTTTTTTTTTTAAATGCACGTAGGAGTTTAACCAAACCTGTCATACGGCAAGGCATCTACTGCATCTTTATGTAATACATGTATCACTAGCCACTTTAAACTATGCCACTTTGTTTACATACCCTACATTACTCATCTCATATGTATATACTGTACTCGATACCATCTACTGCATCTTGCCTACGCCGTTCTGTACCATCACACATTCATATATCTTTATGTACATATTCTTTATCCCTTTACACTTGTGTCTATAAGGTAATAGTTTTGGAATTGTTAGCTAGATTACTTGTTGGTTATTACTGCATTGTGGGAACTAGAAGCACAAGCATTTCGCTACGCTCGCATTAACATCTGCTAACCATGTGTATGTGACAAATAAAAGTTGATTTGATTTGATTTGACATAATGATGTAGTATATGACTGAAACAACAGAGTGTGTCATCACCCATGAAATGGTGACATTGGGTACATTAGAGGTGACCTGATCAATAGTGTGAGGCTCAAACTGAAAGGAAACAAAAAGTAAGAGGGGACTCCAGTTCACGTCCATGTAAGAGGGGACTGCGCTTATCGTGTCAGAGTGGCATTATAAACTGTCTTTCACATTGAACATTCTTTAAAAAAAAAAAAAATTATTAGCCAAATGGAAAATGTCGGATTAAGAATTTGGTGAGAGGAGTGTTCCATTAGCCGCTCCGTAATGCGTTTATTAAAGTTGGTCGCTGCGGCACACTTCGGTAGAGGACTGCATTTTAACATCTAAGGAGCTGTCAGTGTGTGTTAATGCTAATGGGGAAATATTTTGCTACCGAAAAATTTCTTTACAGGAGATGGTTTACATTTCTGTTGCACATTGAGAAAGATATTGTCTGACAGTTGTGAAGACACTGGGATTTCACTGACAATGTTAAGAACAGCTCAGGGCCACAGAACATGCATCTGGATCTCCTTGGTATTGCCAGCTACCTCTCCATAACACACTCACCAAATAACACAAATTGCTTTTTCATAACTAGCTAACATTAAAAGAAAACACTGTCACAGCCTTTTCAAAGCTAATGCCTTGACATGAGCAGACGCCGGTAGCAGAGGTCAAACAACCAGGGAATAGATGGATAGATGGATCGGAGAATAGAAACCTTGCAGAGAAATCCATCTGGTCGGGGACAAGCCTTAACAAGATGGCCTGAGGGAGGATGACAGATGTCAGAAGAATTATGGGAAACCTGGACATGTCAACCACCCAGACATGTTCTGCTCTGAGAGTGGTTGTGGGTGAGTGCCTTACAGTCCCTTACAGAGGAATGACCCCAATTGGCTCCAGAAAGGCCCCAGACAGTCGGCCCAGACAGGCTCTCGTGTGGGATCTCCACTGTCAAACACCAAACTATTTTCTGACAACAAGCTCTGGTCGTGATGGCCAGGACCCCAGATCCATCCCAGAGCATCTGGTCTCTTTCTCTCCTTCGCTCCCTCGTTCTTTTCTTCTGCCCGCTGTCTGCTTCGTTAGGGACTTGTTCACATTGAACTGAAGTGAGCATTTGAAGTGCAACCACAAAATGGATGCTCCTGAAGCATGAACAGTACTTCATCAAGCATTAAGTCAAACGAGGTTACCCAAAGAGTTAGGGAAAAAGCCATGTTACGTCAAATCAAATACTATTTGTCACATGCTACGTAAACAACAGGTGTAGACTAACAGTCAAATGCATACAAATGGGTCCTTTTCCAACAATGCCGAGTTAAAGATAAAAAATATAAAATAATAATAGAAATAGCGACATGAGGAATAAATACACAGTGAATAACCAATAACTATAACGACAAAAAATAACATGGCTAAATACAGGGAGTACCAGTACTGAGCCAATGTGCATGGCTACAAAGTATTTGAGGTTACTATGTGCATATACTGTTGGTAGGGGTAAAGTGACTACGCAAAAGGATTGATAATAGACAGTAGCGGCAGCTTATGTGGTGAGTGTGAAAGCGCGTGTGTGAGTAGCGTCAACATGCACGCGTGCGCATGTCATGTGTGTGTTGGCGTATGCTGGCTTGCTTGCTGACCTGCAGACTTCCATGAACAATTGTTCATCTGCCTCTGTGACAACTTCTGCCTCACAATCAGCACAAAGAAGACTGACATAATGCACCAACCCACATTCAGTAATCCTTCCATCTCTGTGAAAAGTCAGACACTGTCAGTTGTGGACAAATTCCCCCACCTTGGCAGCACAATACCCCATGCTGTTCATATGGACAATGAAACAAACATCATTATCACCAAGGCTTGTGCAAGATTTGGGGTGGGGGGTCTGCGAGATTCGGGGTGGGAAAAGGACAGGCATCAAACCCGGCAACAAACCGGAAGGTTTACCCAGGCAGTCATAATACTGACCCTTGCCTATGGCTGCGAAGCCTGTGGAGAGTCGACCGACGCCTTGTGTTGTGTTTGAGGAAGCTTCTGAGGATCGAGTTGCAGGACAGAATTCCAGACACTGGAGTCCTCAGCCGTGCCGAAATGATGCGCATTCCCCGCGCTGCTTATGAATGCACAGCTCAGATGGGCGGGCCAGGTGACCAGGATGCCTGCTGCCTGTCTCCCTAAGTAGATCTTCTTCGGAGAGCTGAAGAATGGGAAGGTGGCGCACGGTGGGCCGAAGAAACACTTTAGACACACACTGAAGGCCTCCCTCAAGAGGTTTAACATCGATCTAAGGTCATTGGAATGCCTTACTCAGGATCGTACCACCTGGCAGAATCTGGGATGGCGCTACCACCTCTGAAACCAGCAGGACCAAACATGCCATGGTGAATAGACAACAGCGAAAGAACAGTTTCAGCAAAGCCGTGCAGGAGACTGCTACCAAGATATCATGTCCAGTTTGGTAAAGAGTGTTCCCGGTATTGGTCTCATCAGCCATCTGCGCACTAACCGTACCTCAGACTCCTCCCAATGAATCATTTCATGGTCATCATCAACCTAGGATGGACAAACAAGAGTGTGTGTGTGTGTGTGTGTGTGTGTGTATGTGTGTGTTAGGGTGTCACTGGTACGTGTGAGTGTGTGGGTAGAGTCCAGTGTGTGCATAGTGTCAGTGCAAGAGAGCGAGATAACTGTTGTAATTTAATTGACTCAACGTGACCTTGTTTGGGGCATTTCAGGGCAAAAAGCACCTCTCTGCACAGTTTGCATTCTGAACATGAGGCGGGCAGGGGGCCCTTTGCA